>NC_056744.1:811869099-811871599 GCF_019279795.1 Protopterus annectens
AGGTATTTCTGTGGTCTTTCCAGTTGTTGTAGATGTCTTGTGAGGTACATACCAAAAGGGGGGTTGTACTCTATAATGTGTCTAATGAGTGATGAGTAGAGGGGAACAATGACCTCTTTTTTTCTGAATGAGTAACATTTTGTGATGAGGTGTGTCACATAGAAGGATTTCCTGACTACTGTGGCGATGTGATTATCAAAGGAGAGGCTATTGTCCACATGTGTCCCAAGGACTGTTGTCACACTGTGTTAAGTATACTACCACCTATGTTGTAGTTCATGGGTACAGAGTTTTTACTAAAGGGGATGGCAATGCACTTTTTGGCATTGAGCTTGAGGCCATGGCTTTGACACCAGGCATCTGTCTCAGTAAGGCCCTTTTGTAGGATGTCCACATCGTTAGGAGTTCCGAATATGGCTCCTAGTTTGCAGTCTTCTGTGAACTTCATTAGGCAAAGGCTTCTGTGTTAGCCTGTACTTCAGAGAAGTAGATACCAAACAGGAGAGGCCCCAGGACTGAATCCTGTGGTACTCCACTTGTCTCTGGTCTGAAGTCAGATTTGGAATCTGCTACTTTCACAGTGTGGGTTCTGTCAGTGAGCCAGTTGGCAACCCATCTTGTGACATAGGGATTTATACCTAGTTTAGTGGGTTTATCTAT
This sequence comes from Protopterus annectens, assembly GCF_019279795.1. Lineage (NCBI taxonomy): Eukaryota > Metazoa > Chordata > Ceratodontiformes > Protopteridae > Protopterus > Protopterus annectens. The sequence goes on from NC_056744.1 coordinate 811,869,760, forward strand.
AATTCCAGAGTGGGGATGGTGTTGAAAGCCTTGGCAAGATCTAGATAGGCTGTGTGGACCACATTACCCTTGTCAACGGCTTTGGTGACTGCTTCAAAGAAGTCTATCAGGTGTAGGAGACATGATCTGCCTTTTACAAACCCGAACTGGGTGGGGTCCAGAGTTTGGAGATTACCAATGTCTTTGTTTATATGTTCCATGATAATACGTTCCATGGCCTTGCAGACCAGGCTCGTCAGGCTAATGGGACAGTAGTTTCCAGGGTCTGTGGTGGCACCCCCCTTGTGGAGTGGGATAACTGATGCTGTGCACCATTCAGCAGGCACAAAGCCTGAGGTGAGGCTATGATTGAACATGGTACTTAGTTGGGGTGCCAGTTTGTTCTGTAGTTCATGTAGAATGCAGCCTGGGATGTTGTCTGGTCCCATGGATGCTGTGTTCTTGGCTTTGGAGAGTGTGTTTTTTACCTGTGCAGCCATGATTACAGGAACATTGCATTCTTCCGGTATAGAGATGGGCTCTTTAGGGGGTGAGAGGGGGGTAAAGTTAGCACTGAACCTATCTGCCAGGATGTTGGCAATATCAGTTGGGTCTGTGTATTTAGTGCCATTGTGCTGTAACTCAGAGCAGATCTGAGTGTTGCCATTGAGATTCTTGACATAGTTATAGAATACTTTGTGGTTGTCTTTAGAATCAGTGGTGATTTTGTTTTTGTAACTAGCTTTGGAGGATTTTATCAGGAATCGTAGCTTCTTACTGAGGCTGACCAGGGAGCTCCTCCACTCATGGGATTTTACTCTCTTTTGCAAGTTTCTTCCTTCTGTTGTACAGTTTGTTTATGGCAGGGGCCCACCAGATTGGCTTCCTTTTTTTGGAGGATAGCGTCTTGGTTCTGTTTGGGATAGCATGATCCATGCACTCATGTAAGTGCTTATAAAGTGCAATTGTGTAGGATTCAGTAGTCGTAACTGTATTGTCCATGTGCATGGTTGTCATGAAGTTCACCACTTCTGTCTTAAGAAGCATGAAGTTGGCTTTGGAGAATTTTTTTTTACCATGGTTTCCTTAATGGGGGGTGGGGGCAGGATGTGGATATCTAGGGTAATTAGCTTATGGTCGGATCGGACCAATGAGGCATTGACTTCAGGTTTGGAACACCAGTCACTTGTGTTGTTAATGACTAGAGCTAGGATATTGTTGCCCCTGGTGGGGGTGTGGATTAGTTGATCCAGGGCATTGGAGTTTATGAATTCCAGAAAGTGTTGAGTGAAGGAGTTGGTACCTGAGTATTTTTCCCAGTTAATGGTGGGGTAGTTGAAATCGCCCATTATTAGGGTGTTTGGTTGAACCCTAATATTTTCCAGTACATCAAGAAAAGAGGAGTGGGAATCCTGGGGCATGGTGGGTGATCTGTAGCAAGCTACAATTTGGATTGCAGTTTTGCCCAGAGTTAGTTGCACTTGGATAACCTTGGCTGCATTATGCTGAGCAGCTAGCCGGGAGGTGTGGATATCCTTAATGAATATGGACACACCTCCGCCTTTTGTGTTCCGGTCCAGGTTACATGGCCGAAAAGTGTGGTATGAGTTATAGCCTGGTAGTGCAGGGTGCTCTCTGGAGCCTTGAACCAGGTCTCAGTCACTGCATAGATATCGATGTTCTCCATTTTAAGGAGTGCCTCGAGTAAGTGCATTTTGAGATTTAGACTTCTAGCTTTGAGTAGCATCACCCTCAGTTTTTGCTTGCCTGTTCCTGTTATGGTGGTGAATTTGTCTGTTGAACCTTGCCTAAAAAAGGCACTATAGGGGACAAGAACCTTAGCCAGTGTCCGGAATCCCAG
>NC_056744.1:811876599-811884099 GCF_019279795.1 Protopterus annectens
AACAATTTCTTGTTCACATACATTAATAAAAGTGTCCATCACTGCATTATTTTGTGGCATAAAGCCACTAGGTTTCTTAAAAGATCCAACTCAGTTTCTTTGTTGTTTTGTACATACTTTTCAGAATCACTTCACGTCCAAATGACCTCAGACTCAACGTGGCCTCCATTGTCTTCCAGCTTCCGGTACAGCCCTTATTAAGGATGTTAATATGCGTTATTGTCTGTTAATGGAAAAGATGAGAGGTTGAAAACCAAAGATTCTTTATCATCCTCATTTACTGCTCCTCTGTGTGTGATCTCTTTCTTTTCCTCCCTCTTCTCAGTGTTCTTATTTCTTTCCTGTTTCTTACTTCCCCCTTATTAGGAAGTACTGGAAAACCACATCAAGTCATACCACTCTTGGTATTGCCCAAGTCATTACTCAACACTTCCTTTCGATTTACTTGCTCTTAATGGATAACAGACTGGATGAAGTCAAGACTGGATTAGCCTTCTGTATTATCCTTGTGGTGCTGGATTGTTCATATCTGTATCCTCATGTAAATTTTGATTACCATGGTTTTTCTCTCACTTTATCTCTCTACTATTATCAGTCTCATTCAATCCTTTGCACACTTCTCTGGGGGCTCTGTCACATAGCTCATTCCTCTTAGGTACTTGCTGTTCTTTAACACAGTCCCTTGACCAAGTGAACACATCACCTCTTTTTAAAATCTTCATAATCTCTCTCTAATATTTTCTTTTTAACTTGCTCCAACTTAATATGATACAGTGAAATTTTATAGTAGACTTCTTCTGAGCTTTGATGTACACTTATCTCATTGCTGAAGTCCCACTCCAGTACATCTGTAAACCCTCTATTTTCTTAATTAAACCATTCTCCCTCAGTAAAAATGTTCTATAAGTAATTTCATGTAAGCCGACTGTGTTCCAAATTGAGACACTGCCATTTCTTCAATAACTCAGGTTGGAATTTCTTTATGTAGGCATAAGCAAAACTCTTAGGCCTCTCGACGGTATGCTGTAGTGCAGGCATGCCTCCAGGTGTTTGCTGCTGCCATTGCAGCACTTTTAATTCATACAAGCCATCTTCCATTTCTCTCTCACATCATTGTAAAATCACGCATATCCACAGTGTTTTGCCTTTCACTTTCAAGTATTACAGGTCTTATCCCTTCTTCTAAAAATCCAACTTTAACAATGGATTGTCAGCTTCTATTAAATAAAAGTCTATTTGACTTACTTTGTGTTGGCAAAGATCTTCCTTCCATTAATAACTAACTTGTGGCATATATCGTTACCATTCTGTTCCTCAACACCTTTCTCTGCTCTCCCTTGACTCGCCATGTCTCCTTGGGTACCGTGACAAAACACAATAAATCCAAACAAAATAAGTCCGGAACTCAGGAGTATGCTGTAATAAAATATCAAAAATCAACAAACAGCACAATTAACAAAGCCAGGGCCAGCCGATATCTAGTCCCAGTATGCCTTCAGCATATGTATCAAACGCTGAACAAAAGCATAAATGAAAAAATTCAAGCGTAGTTCAAATGCTGAAAACAATTCTCAATGACTCAGTTTAACAGCTTGCCAGCATTTCAGTAGATGTGCATAAAGAACATGGTCCAAGATGAATAGCTAAAAGTATAGACACAATTATTCAGCTTGCAGAAATAAAAGCAATAAAACTGTAGAGGGATAAGCGCTTCGGTTACTCCAAACAACCCTTCTTCAGAGCCATATAACTTGTGTCTCTCAAATATCTGATTTTTAAAATACTTTCAACCAATGGTTGTTTTCAGTATTTGAACTACACTGAATTTTTCATTTATGCTTTTGTTCACCACTTGATACATATGCTGAAGGCATACTGGGACTAGATAGCGGCTGGCCCTGGCTTTGTTAATTGTGCTGTTTGCTGGATTTTGATATTTTATTACAGCACACTCCTGAGTTCCGGCCTCATTTTGTTTGGATTTATTGTGTTTTCTCAATGTTCCCAGGAGACACTGTAAAGGGAGGCTTCTGTAGGTGTTGAGGAACAGAATGAGTAATTGCTTGCGATATGCCAAGTCAGCTATTAATGGAAGGAAGATCTTTGCCAACACAAAGTAAGTCAAATAGACTTTTATTTAATAGAAGCGACAATCCATTATTAAAGTTGGATTTTAGAAGAAGGATAAAGACCTGTAATACTTGAAAGTGAAAGGCAAAAGCACTGTGGATATGCATAGATTTTACAATGATGTGAGAGGAGAAATGGAAGATGGCTTGTATGAATTAAAAAGGTTGCAAATGGCAGTGGCAACACCTAGAGTACGCCACCGCACTACAACATAGTCAGAGGCCCTAAGAGTTTCGGCTTATGCCTACACAAGGGAATTCCCAACCTGAGTTATTGAAGAAACGGCAGTGTCTCCACTTGGAACACAGCTGAAGCTACATGCCAATTACTTTATAGAACATTTTTACCTAGGGGAGAACGATTTAATTAAGAAAATAGAGGTTTATAGATGTACTTGGAGCTGGCTTCAAATAATGAGATATGTACATCAAGCTAGAAGAAGTCTACTATAAATTTTCACTCTATGATAATAAGTTGGCTTGAGTTAAAAAAGAAAAAATTAGAAGAGATTATGAAGATTTTAGAAAAGGGTGATGTGTGTTCACTTGGTCAAGGGACTGTGTTAAAGAACAGCAAGTACCTAAGAGGAATGAGTTACAGGACAGAGCCCCTCACAGAGAAGTGTACAAAGGGCATTATTGAATGAGACTGGATAATAGTAGAGATAAGTGAGAGAAAGCCATGGTAATCAAAAATTTACATGAGAATACCCAGAAATGAACAATCCAGCACCACAAGGGATAATACAGAAGACTAATCAGGTGTTGACTTCATCCAGTCTGTTATCCATTAAGAGCAATCAGAAGGAAGTGTTGAGTAATGACTTGGGTGCAATACCGAAGAGTGGTATGATGGATGTGGTTTTTTCCAGTACTTCCACTCTAATAAGGGAAGTAAGGAACAGGAAAAGAAATAAGATCACACAGGCAGAGGGAGGAAAAGAAGGTGATCACTTACATAGAGGAGGCGGTAGTAATGGCTGATACAGAATCCCGGCTTTCAACCTCATCATCTTTTCCATTAACAGACAAGCATGACCAACATCCTTAATAAGGGCTGAAATTTATACCCACCCGAGGTATTGAAGAATAATGAGACCATGTTGGTTTCTCCGAGTCACTGGACATTTGGAAGTGATGCTGCTGAAAAGTATGTACAAAAACAACAAAGAAACTGAGTTGGATCTTTTAAGAAACCTAGTGGCTTTATGCCACAAAAATAATGGCAGTGATGTGACACTTTTATTAATGTATGTGAACAAAGAAATGTTGAGTATTTACAAAATAATAGAAGAAGAAGTTATAATATTACAAAAGAAGAGAGAATGGCTTTGAAAGAATTAGAATAATAGACGAATTAACCATCAGACCAGCGCTGATAAAGGAGGTGGGAATTGGTTCTGATGGATAAAGCCAAGTATAATGAAAGAAGCCATGATGCTATTACAGGGATGCCAACATCGTGAGCAAAGAAATTAGTAAGAGTGGAGTTGGAGAAAATTGAAATGAGGAAGTAAGATTGTTATCACCGGAAGAACTCCAGAGAACACAACTTGATCAATGGTTGAATTATCGTAACTTATCTTCGTGATAAAGAGCATCCTTTTATTCAACGCTTTTAAGTGTCTCCTAAAGTACAGCAAGGATCTATATAAAACCACCATTGAGGCCTAACCTTGTAGCCAGAGCAGGATGAGATTACTGAGCCAGCGTCCCAATTTATGTGGAAACACCATATTAAAAGGAGCTTTTAGACAAGGCCCAGCTGTCCCTAAAAAAATACCAAGATGTTCCTTTGAGAAGCCGAAAGTGAATATATCAGTATGAAAAGGATACTAAGAAACATACCATGACTCAGCAGCATGGACATTAAGAATTTGTTCACCAGTATGCTCTCAATGGTTATGGAATAGCAGCATTAAGAAGTTTTTCTATCAGACTAAGGCACATATGATGAAAGACAAGTTACAATTCTGTGTGACCTAATGGCAGCCAGTTATTTTGAACAACAATGTCTTCATGTTTTGAAGGAAATACTATATACAAGTTATGTGGTGTAGCTGATGAAAGTTACGCTTTACATGCGTAATAGCTAGCAAACATAGTTTTAGGCGCATTGCAGGAGGATAGAGTAACTACATCAAGATAATGCATGGAAGAACCACTTAAAAATATATTTAAGGTTTTGTGGATCTACATTTACATCATGTGGGGAAGGTGACTTGACTTAATTTGACAGACTTTCTATATATATTTGAGAACAGTATGAACTTTTACAGTTCCGCTGTGACCCACAGTGATATGCATGATGGACTTCCTTTGATGTACAAATCACACAGGATGGAGAAGGAAAACAGGAAACAAGTCTGCTTATAGAAAGGATTGCTGGAAAAAAATAATATTCTACCAAGAAGTAGTATGCAACTCCAAGATATACCCATAAGAATAACATCATGAGGGGACAGTTCTTAAGAACGCCCAGCATACATTCAGATTTACACAACTCTTGCAATGGCTTATGGATAGCGGCGTCGGAACATCTGAAGGCAAGAGGGTAGCATAGAGAAGAAGAGGTGTTGAATATGAGACAACAAAATAGATTCCGGAAAGGAATGAGAAAGGCAGACCCCGTATTTCTAAGAGGGAAACAAGAATATGAATCAAAAATAAGTATCCATATAAAGAACTAGAAAATGATGCTTTACCCATACAATGGACACAGAAGAAGTATTGCAACGAAGTAAAGGAATTGGGAAGAATACTTATGTCAAGTGAAGAATGCAAAAGCAGGTCCTGGGAGGAAGAACCTAAGTTTTTGTTTCAGAAATGCAAGGAACTTAAAGCAAACGGTACTATGTAAAAAATTAATGAAATGGAATCACACATCACCTCAAGGAGAAAAGGAACTTTTCCATGTAGAAGGTGCACTATGTGCCACCAAATATATACCTATCGGGTGGCTATTTCGAAAGCATCCAGTTACTAAAGAGATATGTTAGTAATTTTTATGCAGATTGCACTACAAATTGAATGTCATATATCTAGCCACATGCCTAGTATGCAACAATGTTCTATGTCAGAGAAAAAGCGATACGACAGATGAAAGTTTAGACTGTCCAAACACATCAGTGATATAAGACTTAAAGAGCTATAAAAATCCCTTGGCCAAGCAAATTAGGAGATAATGAAGGACATAGCTTTGTATTTAGAGCTTTTACATATCATATATATTTCAAAGAGAGAGGGTGATGTAAATAATAGACTTGAACAAGAAGAAATGCTTTGATAGGGAAACTGAGAGCACATCAAAAACCTGGGCTCACTACAGCTTCCCTATGAAACTCGCCATGAAAGGGCTGAAATTGAAGTAGACATCTATGACACGTCTAAAATTGAAGCTAGCTGTTCATTGGTTGAAAGTATATTTTACCAAAATCAGATACTTGAGAGACACAAGTTACTTAAGGATCTGAAGAAGGGTTGAAACTTTGGAGTAACCCTAAAGTTTTATCCCCCACAGTTTTATTGTTTTTATTGCTGCAAGCTGGAATAAATGTCTATACTTTTAGCTATTCATCTTGGAGCGTTCTTTATGCACATCTACTGAAATGCTGGCAAAGCTGTTAAATTGAGTTATTGGGAACACCAGCAATTTAGAATAATGCTGAATTTTTCATTTATGCTTTTGTTCAGCATTTGATACATATGCCGAAGGCATACTGGGACTAGATATCGGCTGGCCCTGGCTTTGTTAATTGTGCTGTTTGTTGATATATGTATATATATATATATATATATCTATGAATATATATATATATATATATATATATATATATATATATATATATATATATTACATCTGTACATACAAACATACATTTCGCAGGAGCTGCTCTCGAGCAGGTGCAATAACACCCCATGCTTACTGTGCATTACATATGCTTACTGCCACTTATTTGTATTTACTTTGCCTTATTCATTATGGCAATACCACTTTTGATTGAAAGGATCTGGTTAATAGTCCCATGCGATACAATAATATTCACCTTTATATGTTTAAATGTCATTTACAGCAGAGCAACATTCATTCCACAAGGAAAAATGATATGTGCTATTGTCAACTTGAACCGTATGCTTTTCATTAGGCGGATGCTCTTAACCACTACACTACAGGCCTTGCTTCATTTATATTTATACCCATGGTTCAAAAGCTACCCAAAACACACCTCATCACTTCACTTACACAGCAGGCATCCATTTTTCCGTTGGGAAAACCATTAATTACCACACATGCACCATTCCCTGGGCCACATGGTATGTTCCTGATACATGTCTATAAATGTATGTACCTATATGCTGGACATAAACACTCACATATACATCTACATGATGGGATACATTCCTATACTGTTGAATGACTGCGCTGTATGATATGTTTGTGGTACTGTCCATTGTCTGTATATCTGCCATGGCGAATTGGTAATACACATTGGCTGTGTGAGGGTCCTGGTTCCAACCCTTGCAAAGGGCGTTTATTTGGTTGCGGGCAGAACAAGCCCACTGAATGCGGAGGAGTAAGGCACATTAAAGCAGTTGGGAGGCGGGTGTCGTGGGTTTGCTGGTGTTAAGCACTGCTGACCTCTGGTTACAGCCTCTTACACTTGGTTAGCCTCTACATTGCTTTACCAGTGCAATACTCACATACTGGTAGCCAAACACGCTTACACCCACTCACTCCCGCACTTGCAAATGCACCAAAATTGGCGGTTGCATCTGTCACTCACACCCCTAGATGGGGCGAGGACCACAATGTTACCTTGTGATGCCTATTACACTGGACTACATGACTACATTATTGGGATTGGTTGCCCATTAGGCAAGGGCATCGCGTTCAACTGTACGGAATCAGGGGCCTGTACAGTGAATCAATCATATTTGTGTGTACCTCATACAATATGCTCCCACCTTGTGATGCCTATTACATCGGACTACAGGAATACAGTATCGGGAATGGCTGCCTATTAGGCGATGGCATGAGTTCGACTGTACCGGAATCAGCAGCCTGACTGGTGAATCAATCATATTTGTGTGTTCCTCATGCAATCTGCTCCCATCTTGTGATGCCTATCACATCGGACGACATGACTACAGTCATAGCCGGCCTTAGGCATAGGCCAACTAAGTGGCCACCTAGGGCGCCACTTTAGTGAGGCACTTTACCAGTATTTATTTGGTGTAGGTAGACCAGGATGGGGGCACTGGGTGGTGTGGTGGGGATGCCATTGTGTCCTTTGCCTTTGACTAAGGGATCAGTTGACCTAAGGCCTCTCCTGACTACAGTATCGGAAATGGCTGCCCATTAGGCAATGGC
>NC_056744.1:811889099-811941599 GCF_019279795.1 Protopterus annectens
ACATCAAGAAAAGAGGTGGAATCCTGGGGCATGGTGGGTGATCTGTAGCAAGCTACAATTTGGATTGCAGTTTTGCCCAGAGTTAGTTGCACTTGGATAACCTTGGCTGCATTATGCTGAGCAGCTAGCCGGGAGGTGTGGATATCCTTAATGAATATGGACACACCTCCGCCTTTTGTGTTCCGGTCCAGGTTACATGGCCGAAAAGTGTGGTATGAGTTATAGCCTGGTAGTGCAGGGGTGCTCTCTGGAGCCTTGAACCAGGTCTCAGTCACTGCATAGATATCGATGTTCTCCATTTTAAGGAGTGCCTCGAGTAAGTGCATTTTGAGATTTAGACTTCTAGCTTTGAGTAGCATCACCCTCAGTTTTTGCTTGCCTGTTCCTGTTATGGTGGTGAATTTGTCTGTTGAACCTTGCCTAAAAAAAGGCACTATAGGGGCGGCAAGAACCTTAGCCAGTGTCCGGAATCCCAGGGGTGACAGGTGCAGGCCATCTCTGGCAAAGCATTGTGGTCTGCCGACCATGTCATCCCAGGCAGACAGATACTGGATCCCTTTAGAATGGCACCAGAAGCTTAGCCAACTGTTGAAGTCAATCATTTTGTCCTTGTACTGCAGCATCATTCTGGGTGATGGCAGAATGCTACTCAGGGCTAGGGTCATACCTGCCTGGCTACAAGATCAGAGAGCTCTTCCATGTCTCTTTTCATGTAGTCCAGGGAGGTACATCTCAGGTCTTTCACACCAACATGGACAATGACAGAGTCATATTTGTACTTGTTGTCAAGTGACCTGAGTGCGTGGGTTATGTGGTGGATCCTGGCACCCGACAGGCAGCTGACAGTAACCTTCTCCTTGTTTAGCTGGGTGAGTGAGACATCAGTGTGCCTGACTATAGAGTCACCTATGACTAGTGTGTTGGGTATGTTGTTTTGCCTTATTGGCTGTGGTTGAGTGGCACACTGAGTCGGCGGGCTATGTGTCATTTGGGTTGTGTTGGGAGATGGAGGTTGCTTGTGTTTCTGCTTTGGAGGTCTCTTGCTTAGACAGATTATTATTGAGAGCCTCCGCGAATGTTTTTGTGTTACTATGTGTGGATTTTGGTGGTATAGATTTAGTGAGACTATGTGATGAGTGTGGTGTGGTGCAAGTGTTTACCTTCTCCTCTTGACTGTCAAGTTCAGTCTTGATTGGAGAGAGCTTTACCTCAGGTTTGACTAGATAAGTGCATCTCTCACAGGTTGCAGTGTTGGGTGGTAGGAGGAGAGGGCTGTCTGTGTACATGAGGCAATTTCTACATTGCCCCAAGATGCCCAGATTCATCAGATAGACAGGAGAGAACACTGGGAGCTGACCCTTGGATATACCTGAATAAAAAACTATTTCCTCTAGATAAGTGAGGAAAGTGAGTACAAGAGCAGTTTTTCTCTAAGCAAGTGAGGAAAGTAAGTACCAAAACTGTTTTCCTCTAGGTAATGAGGAAGGTTGAGTGCTATAGTAATTAGTAGATTATTTGCTGCTTACAATTTCTGAACAAGTGCTGATCACGAATAACCACATTCAAGTGCTAAAACTAAGAATCTGTATCTGGACTAAACTAGTTACAGGAAAGGGGGGAAACAAGTGCAAATGTGGGCTTTTAAATCAGAAAGTTGAGAGAGATGAAAAAACTGCCCAAACGGCCAATAACTACAATTTCTGGGCCAGAACCACTCCTTATGTGGTAGATAGGTTACCTAGTGATTACCACTCCCACTGATAAGCTAGAAGGCTTCCCTCCAACACAGAAAGCTTGGGGGGGCTCAGAAGCTATATATATCTGTATATATATATATATATATATATATATATATATATATATATATATATATATATATAAATATATATATATATATATATATATATATATATATATAGATATATATATCTGTGTGTCAATACACACTTACTCATGCGTTATGGTGTTTATATATGCTTCACCAGCATACTAGTGCCTTATTCATTATAACACCAACACTTCACTCCAGTTATCTTGTAATCGGTATGTAGCACATTATACAGCGGGCAGATGTCACTATATGTTCATGTACAGATTACCGATGGTAATTGGAATGTGATAGTGTGATTCGACCCATCCCTCTTCTGCACAGCCTATTATTCCATCTACTGTCGATGTTTGTATGGGCACATTCCTATTTTTTATGTCAACAGATGGAATGCATGTTTTACAGAATTTGTACTTCAACATATTAATGTCTGCATGTGAGTATGCATATATACCTATTACGACTTAGCTGACCTCCACGGGGCAGGCCATTAGAACTGGCCCATCCAACCCTGGCACCCCTGGATCCATAATTGCATACCCATAGTTCCTCCACCCCACCCGTGTTGAATTTACATGCGTAACGTCCATTATCCACTTGTTATCACAGCCATGACACACCTTTACACATTGCCCTCTCCAGAGCTTTTGGGGCCCTACACACATTTTGTCCCACCTCGTGTATTCACAGGGTCTCCCACCATGTATATTTGCACATACGTGCATTTCCAGGGATTATGGAATCCGGACATTTGCACTTTTCAATTTTTGGAGGTCCCAGCTTGGGACTTCATTCCTTCTGTGTGTAAAGTAGACTTAGCAATTCAACGATGTTACTCCCACTGGTAAAACACTGCCTGTGGTGTGAGTAGCAGTGCTCTGCTCACTCCCGGGCAGCTTTTTGTGACATACGCTGAAAGCACTAAATAATACCAACATTGCTCTTGATTCCCTTCACATGCCTTGTGTATGCTTTATTGTTACAATGTTCATTCTTTTTATATATATATATATATTTTTTTTTATTTCATGTATGTAGATATATATCTATACACACATATATATATGTGTGCGTGTGTGTGTGTGTGTGTGTGTGTGTGTGTGTGTGTGTGTGTGTGTGTGTGTGTGTGTGTGTGTGTATATATATATATATATATATATATATATATATATATATATATATATATATATATATATATATATATATATATATATATATATATATATATATATATATATATATATGTATATATCCAAACAAAATAAGTCCGGAACTCAGGAGTGTGCTGTACTAAAATATCAAAAATCCAGCAAACAGCACAATTAACAAAGCCAGGGCCAGCCGATATCTAGTCCCAGTATGCCTTCAGCATATGTATCAAATGCTGAACAAAAGCATAACTGAAACAATTCTGCGTAGTTCAAATGCTGAAAACAATTCCAATGACTCAGTTTAACAGCTTGCCAGCATTTCAGTAGATGTGCATAAAGAACATGCTCCAAGATGAATAGCTAAAAGTATAGACACATTTATTCAGCTTGCAGAAATAAAAGCAATAAAACTGTAGAGGGATAAGCGCTTTCGGGTTACTCCAAACAACCCTTCTTCAGATCCATATAACTTGTGTCTCTAGAGTATCTGATTTTTAAAATACTTTCAACCAATAAACAGCTAGCTTCAATATGACATGTCAGAGATATCTCTTCAATCTCTGCCCTTTCAGGGCGGGTTTCATAGGGAAAGCTGTATTGAGCCCAGGTTTTTGATGTGCTCTCAGTTTCCCTATCCAAAGCATTTCTTCTTGTTCAAGTCTATTATTCACATCACCCCCTCTCTTTGAAATATATATGATATGTAAAGCTCTAAATACAAAGCTATGTCCTTCATTATCTCTAATATGCTTGGCCAAGGGATTTTTATAGTCTTTAAGTCTTATATCACTGATGTATTTGGACAGTCTCTCTTTCATCTGTCGTATCATTTTTCCGACATAGAAATTGGCACATGCTAGGCAAGTGGCTAGGTATATGACATTCTTTGTAGTGCAATCTGCATAAAAATTACTAACATATCTCTTTTTAGTAACTGGATGCTTGAAATAGCCATCCGTACATATATATCTGCACATGGTTCACCTTCTACATGGAAAAGTTCCTTTTCTCCTTGAGATAGTGTGTGATTCCATTTCAATAGCTTTATATAGTATTTGCTTTAGGTTCCTTGCATTTCTGAAACAAAACTTAGGTTCTTCTCCCAGGACGTCTTTACATTCTTCACTTGACATAAGTATCTTCCAATTCCTTTTCACTATGTCACATACTTCTTCTGTGTCCGTTGTATGGGTAAGCACCATTTTTCAGTTCTTTATATGGATACTTATTTTGATTCATATTCTCTTATTTCCCTCTTAAGTACAGTCTGCTTTCTCATTCCTTTCCAAATCTACTTGTTGTCTCATATTCAATACCTCTTCTTCTCTATACACTCTTGCCTTCAGATGTTCCGACATGTCATCCATCGCCATTGCAAGAGTTGTGTCGTCCGAATGTATCCTGGACGTTCTTAAGAACTGTCCCCTCATGATGTTCTTATGGGTATATCTTGGGTGCATACTACTTCTTGGTAGAATACTATTTTTCCAGCAATCCTTTCTATACAGACTAGTTTCTATTTTCCCTTCTCCATCCTGTGTGATTCGTACATCAAGGAAGTCCATCTGCACATCACTGTGGGTCACAGAGAACTGTAAAAAGTTCGTACTGTTCTCCAAATATATATGGAATATGTCGAATTCGTCAACATCACTTTCCCACATGATGTAAATGTTGTCCACAAACCTTAAATATACTTTTAAGTGGTTCTTCCATGGATTATCTTGATGTATTACTCTATCTTGCCAATGCGCCAAAACTATGTTTGCATAGCTATTGGCGCATGGCGTACCCATCGCTACACCACATAACTGTATATAGCATTTCCCTTCAAACATGAAGACATTGTTGTTCAAAATAGTCTCCATTAGGTCACACAGAATTGTAACCTGTCTTTCATCATATGTGCCTTCGTCCGATAGAAAACTTCTTAATGCTGCTATTCCATAACCACTGGGGATGCTGGTGAACAAATTCTTAATGTCCATGCTGATCATGGTATGTTTCTTAGTATCCCTTTTCATACTGATATATTCACTCAGCTTCTCAAGGAACATCTTGGTATCTTTAAGGACAGCTACAGCCTTATCTAAAGCCCTTTTAATATGGTGTACCACATAAATTGACGTTGGCTCAGTAATCCATCCTGCTCTGACTACAATAGGCCTCAATGGTGGTTTATATAGATCCTTATGTACTTTAGGGAGACACTTAAAAGCCGGAATAAAAGGATGCTCTATATGAAGATAGTTACATAATTCAACCATGATCAAGTTGTGTTCTCTGAGTTCTTCCAGATATAATCTTACTCTCATTTCAATTTTCTCTAACTCACTCTTACTAATTTCTTTATACGATGTTACATCCTGTAATAGCATCATGGCTTCTTCATTATACTTGGCTTTATCCATCAGAACCACCCCACCTCCTTTATCAGTGGGTCTGATGGTTAATTCTGTATTCCCTTCTAATTATTTCAAAGCCATTCTCTCTTCTTTTGTAATATTATAACTTCTTCTTCTATTATTTTGTAAATACTCAACAATTTCTTGTTCACATACATTAATAAAAGTGTCCATCACTGCATTATTTTGTGGCATAAAGCCACTAGGTTTCTTAAAAAGATCCAACTCAGTTTCTTTGTTGTTTTTGTACATACTTTTCAGAATCACTTCACGTCCAAATGACCTCAGACTCAACGTGGCCTCATTGTCTTCCATACCTCGGGTGGGTATAAATTTCAGCCCCTTATTAAGGATGTTAATATGCTTGTCTGTTAATGGAAAAGATGAGAGGTTGAAAACCAAAGATTCTTTATCATCTTCATTTACTGCTCCTCTATGTGTGATCACCTTTTTTTCCTCCCTCTGCTCAGTGATCTTATTTTTTTCCTGTTCCTTACTTCCCTTATTCGAAGTGGAAGTACTGGAAAAACCACATCCGTCATACCACTCTTCGGTATTGCACCCAAGTCATTACTCAACACTTCCTTCTGATTGCTCTTAATGGATAACAGACTGGATGAAGTCAAGACCTGATTAGCCTTCTGTATTATCCCTTGTGGTGCTGGATTGTTCATATCTGTATCCTCATGTAAATTTTGATTACCATGGTTTTCTCTCACTTTATCTCTACTATTATCAGTCTCATTCAATAATGCCCTTTGCACACTTCTCTGAGGGGCTCTGTCCTGTAGCTCATTCCTCTTAGGTACTTGCTGTTCTTTAACACAGTCCCTTGACCAAGTGAACACATCACCCCTTTTAAAATCTTCATAATCTCTTCTAATATTTTTCTTTTTAACTTGCTCCAACTTAATATGATACAGTGAAATTTTATAGTAGACTTCTTCTAGCTTTGATGTACATATCTCATTGCTGAAGTCCCACTCCAAGTACATCTGTAAACCCTCTATTTTCTTAATTAAACCATTCTCCCTCAGTAAAAAATGTTCTATAAGTAATTTCATGTAGCTTCGACTGTGTTCCAAATTGAGACACTGCCATTTCTTCAATAACTCAGGTTGGGAATTCCCTTATGTAGGCATAAGCAAAACTCTTAGGCCTCTCGGCAGTATGCTGTAGTGCAGGCATGCCTCCAGGTGTTGCTGCTGCCATTGCAACCTTTTTAATTCATACAAGCCATCTTCCATTTCTCTCACATCATTGTAAAATCTACGCATATCCACAGTGTTTTGCCTTTCACTTTCAAGTATTACAGGTCTTATCCCTTCTTCTAAAAAATCCAACTTTAACAATGGATTGTCGCTTCTATTAAATAAAAGTCTATTTGACTTACTTTGTGTTGGCAAAGATCTTCCTTCCATTAATAGCTAACTTGTATATACGTTACCATTCTGTTCCTCAACACCTTTCTCTGCTCTCCCTTCGGCCATGTCTCCTTGGGTACCGTGACAAAACACAATAAATCCAAACAAAATAAGTCCGGAACTCAGGAGTATGCTGTAATAAAATATCAAAAATCCAGCAAACAGCACAATTAACAAAGCCAGGGCCAGCCGATATCTAGTCCCAGTATGCCTTCAGCATATGTATCAAACGCTGAACAAAAGCATAAATGAAAAAATTCAGCGTAGTTCAAATGCTGAAAACAATTCCAATGACTCAGTTTAACAGCTTGCCAGCATTTCAGTAGATGTGCATAAAGAACATGGTCCAAGATGAATAGCTAAAAGTATAGACACAATTATTCAGCTTGCAGAAATAAAAGCAATAAAACTGTAGAGGGATAAGCGCTTCCGGGTTACTCCAAACAACCCTTCTTCAGAGCCATATAACTTGTGTCTCTCAAATATCTGATTTTTAAAATACTTTCAACCAATGGTTGTTTTCAGTATTTGAACTACACTGAATTTTTTCATTTATGCTTTTGTTCATCATTTGATACATATGCTGAAGGCATACTGGGACTAGATATCGGCTGGCCCTGGCTTTGTTAATTGTGCTGTTTGCTGGATTTTTGATATTTTATTACAGCACACTCCTGAGTTCCGGACGCATTTTGTTTGGATTTATTGTGTTTTCTCACGGTACCCAAGGAGACATGGCCAAAGGGAGAGCCGAGAAAGGTGTTGAGGAACAGAATGGTAACGTATATACAAGTCAGCTATTAATGGAAGGAAGATCTTTGCCAACACAAAGTAAGTCAAATAGACTTTTATTTAATAGAAGCGACAATCCATTATTAAAGTTGGATTTTTTAGAAGAAGGGATAAGACCTGTAATACTTGAAAGTGAAAGGCAAAGCACTGTGGATATGCATAGATTTTACAATGATGTGAGAGAAATGGAAGATGGCTTGTATGAATTAAAAAGGTTGCAATGGCAGTGGCAACACCTAGAGGCATGCCTGCACTACAACATAGTGCCGAGAGGCCTAAGAGTTTTGCTTATGCCTACACAAGGGAATTCCCAACCTGAGTTATTGAAGAAATGGCAGTGTCTCAATTTGGAACACAGCTGAAGCTACATGAAATTACTTATAGAACATTTTTTACCGAGGGAGAACGATTTAATTAAGAAAATAGAGGGTTTACAGATGTACTTGGAGCGGGGCTTCAACAATGAGATATGTACATCAAAGCTAGAAGAAGTCTACTATAAATTTTCACTCTATGATAATAAGTTGGCGCAAGTTAAAAAGAAAAAAATTAGAAGAGATTATGAAGATTTTAAAAGGGGTGATGTGTTCACTTGGTCAAGGGACTGTGTTAAAGAACAGCAAGTACCTAAGAGGAATGAGTTACAGGACAGAGCCCCTCAGAGAAGTGTACAAAGGGCATTATTGAATGAGACTGATAATAGTAGAGATAAAGTGAGAGAAAACCATGGTAATCAAAATTTACATGAGAATACAGAAATGAACAATCCAGCACCACAAGGGATAATACAGAAGACTAATCAGGTGTTGACTTCATCCAGTCTGTTATCCATTAAGAGCAATCAGAAGGAAGTGTTGAGTAATGACTTGGGTGCAATACCGAAGAGTGGTATGACGGATGTGGTTTTTCCAGTACTTCCACGTCGAATAAGGGAAGTAAGGAACAGGAAAGAAATAAGATCACTGGGCAGAGGGAGGAAAAGAAGGTGATCACACATAGAGGAGCGGTAAATGAAGCTGATAAAGAATCTTTGGTTTTCAACCTCTCATCTTTTCCATTAACAGACAAGCATATTAACATCCTTAATAAGGGGCTGAAATTTATACCCACCCGAGGTATTGAAGACAATGAGACCATGTTGAGCCTGAGGTCATTTGGACGTGAAGTGATGCTGAAAAGTATGTACAAAAACAACAAAGAAACTGAGTTGGATCTTTTTAAGAAACCTAGTGGCTTTATGCCACAAAATAATGCAGTGATGGACACTTTTATTAATGTATGTGAACAAGAAATTGTTGAGTATTTACAAAATAATAGAAGAAGAAGTTATAATATTACAAAAGAAGAGAGAATGGCTTTGAAAGAATTAGAAGGGAATACAGAATTAACCATCAGACCCGCTGATAAAGGAGGTGGGGTGGTTCTGATGGATAAAGCCAAGTATAATGAAGAAGCCATGATGCTATTACAGGATGTAACATCGTATAAAGAAATTAGTAAGAGTGAGTTGGAGAAAATTGAAATGAGAGTAAGATTATATCTGGAAGAACTCAGAGAACACAACTTGATCACGGTTGAATTATGTAACTATCTTCGTATAGAGCATCCTTTTATTCCGGCTTTTAAGTGTCTCCCTAAAGTACATAAGGATCTATATAAACCACCATTGAGGCCTATTGTAGCCAGAGCAGGATGGATTACTGAGCCAGCGTCAATTTATGTGGAACACCATATTAAAAGGGCTTTAGACAAGGCTCCAGCTGTCCTTAAAAATACCAAGATGTTCCTTGAGAAGCCGAGTGAATATATCAGTATGAAAAGGGATACTAAGAAACATACCATGATCAGCATGGACATTAAGAATTTGTTCACCAGTATCTCCAATGGTTATGGAATAGCAGCATTAAGAAGTTTTCTATCAGACGAAGGCACATATGATGAAAGACAAGTTACAATTCTGTGTGACCTAATGGAGATTATTTTGAACAACAATGTCTTCATGTTTGAAGGGAAATACTATATACAGTTATGTGGTGTAGCGATGGCTACGCCATGCGCCAATAGCTATGCAAACATAGTTTTGGCGCATTGGGAGGATAGAGTAATACATCAAGATAATGCATGGAAGAACCACTTAAAAGTATATTTAAGGTTTGTGGACGACATTTACATCATGTGGGAAGGTGACGTTGACGAATTTGACAGATTCTATATATATTTGGAGAACAGTATGAACTTTTTACAGTTCACTGTGACCCACAGTGATGTGCAGATGGACTTCCTTGATGTACAAATCACACAGGATGGAGAAGGGAAAATAGAAACAAGTCTGTATAGAAAGGATTGCTGGAAAAATAATATTCTACCAAGAAGTAGTATGCACCCAAGATATACCCATAAGAACATCATGAGGGGACAGTTCTTAAGAACGTCCAGGATACATTCAGACGACACAACTCTTGCAATGGCGATGGATGACATGTCGGAACATCTGAAGGCAAGAGGGTATAGAGAAGAAGAGGTGTTGAATATGAGACAACAAGTAGATTTGGAAAGGAATGAGAAAGGCAGACCGTACTTAAGAGGGAAACAAGAATATGAATCAAAATAAGTATCCATATAAAGAACTGAAAATGATGCTTACCCATACAATGGACACAGAAGAAGTATTTAACGTAGTGAAAAGGAATTGGAAGATACTTATGTCAAGTGAAGAATGCAAAGAGGTCCTGGGAGAAGAACCTAAGTTTTGTTTCAGAAATGCAAGGAACTTAAAGCAAATACTATGTAAAATTAATGAAATGGAATCACACACTACCTCAAGGAGAAAAGGAACTTTTCCATGTAGAAGGTGCACCATGTGCAAATATATACGTACGGGTGGCTATTTCGAGCATCCAGTTACTAAAAAGAGATATGTTAGTAATTTTTATGCAGATTGCACTACAAAGAATGTCATATATCTAGCCACATGCCTAGCATGCAACAATTTCTATGTCGGAAAAACGATACGACAGATGAAAGCGAGACTGTCCAAACACATCAGTGATATAAGACTTAAAGACTATAAAAATCCCTTGGCCAAGCAAATTAGAGATAATGAAGGACATAGCTTTGTATTTAGAGCTTTACATATCATATATATTTCAAAGAGAGGGGGTGATGTAAATAATAGACTTGAACAAGAAGAAATGCTTTGGATAGGGAAACTGAGAGCACATCAAAAACCTGGGCTCAATACAGCTTTCCCTATGAAACTCGCTATGAAAGGGCGGAAATTGAAGAGACATCTATGACACGTCAAATTGAAGCTAGCTGTTCATTGGTTGAAAGTATATTTAAAATCAGATACTTGAGAGACACAAGTTATATGGATCTGAAGAAGGGTTGTTTGGAGTAACCCGAAAGCGCTTATCCCTCTACAGTTTTATTGCTTTTATTGCTGCAAGCTGAATAAATGTGTCTATACTTTTAGCTATTCATCTTGGAGCATGTTCTTTATGCACATCTACTGAAATGCTGGCAAGCTGTTAAATTGAGTTATTGGAATTGTTTTCAGCATTTGAACTACGCTGAATTTTTTCATTTATGCTTTTGTTCAGCATTTGATACATATGCTGAAGGCATACTGGGACTAGATATCGGCTGGCCCTGGCTTTGTTAATTGTGCTGTTTGCTGGATATATGTGTATATATATATATATATATCTATGAATATATATATATATATATATATATATATATATATATATATATATATATTACATCTGTACATACAAACATACATTTCCTATGCAGGGAGCTGCTCGTGCAGGTGCACACTCCTATGCTTACTGTGCATTACATATGTTTACTGCCACTTATTTGTGCTTACTTTTGCCTTATTCATTATGGCAATACCACTTTGATTGAAAGGATCTGGTTAATAGTCCCATGCGATACACACATTCACCTTTATATGTTTAAATGTCAGCTTTACAGCAGAGCAACATTCATTCCACAAGGAAAATGATATGTGCTATTGTCGAACTTGAACCGTGTATGCCTTTTCATTAGGCGGATGCTCTAACCACTACACTATTGGTGTTCTGCTTCATTTATATTTATACCCATGGTTCAAAGTTACCCAAAAACACACCTCATCACTTCACTTACACAGCAGGCATCCATTTTCCTGTTGGGAAAACCACACTACTACACATGCACCATTCCCTATTCCCTACTGTTCTGAACCCGTGCCGCATGTTGACTCACTCCGAGGATATTCAGACCTCCAAAGCCTATAGTCCTGGCACATACATGTGTTTGATTGTCAGGGTGTTCATATGGTCATCTGGGATTAGGCTTGTCTGACTGGGGACCAGGACTGCCCTGTACCTAGTTGAAAGTCAGACTTAGCATGGAGAGATCGTTCGTTCCACTTTTTGCGTCCTACCTGTGGTTGGGGATGCAGAGGTGTGCTCACCTATGGCCATCCTGATATATAACAGCACTAAATATTACGGGGATTTCTGCTGCTGTTTCCTTTCACATTCGTTATGACTACTATATTGTGACTATGTTCTTTCTTCATATCTATATCTATATATGTATATATATATATATATATATATATATATATATATATATATATATATATATATCGGTCTGTACATACACATGCAAATACACCTACATGCTTATTTACATTTCCCATACCATTGAATCACCGCCACTTACCGTCGCGCATACATGCTTGCATACCCGCTTACGTCTAGGGTTGCCACCTTTTCAAATGGAGAAAGTGGGGCATTTTCGGGACACACATCAGATTTTATTGGCCAACACATACCCATGGTCAGTACGAAGGGTAGAACTTTACTTATTTGCCTAAATGAAAGCTCATTCATGTAGCAGTTTAGTTGCTTATTCTGTTTTTTGTAACATTTAAGAATTTTACATACAGAAATAACTGTTTTATGCAATTGTTACATGAAATATGGGACATAAGTATTTCCTACATTCACAGGACATTTGCCATTGTATTATATTTGGTCAGGTCACAACTGCCCAAAAAGGGACTGCCCCTCGCAAAGTGGGACAGGTGGTAACCCTACTTACGTCTGCTTTAAAGCGCCTTAATCACCCTATATCCGACTGCCGCTATGCGAATGTGTAAGGTATATATTCCCGATAATGCACGTGGGGAGATATGCATCATGGTCAGGTGTTTAATCCCGAGTCATAGGTTCTGCACGACCGGCTGGAGGCTGAGCAGTCTTGTGGACAACTACTGCTCATACAACTTGTGTCCAGATGTATACAGGACTGGACATCGTGTCATGACACCAAGTCTAATGTTTAGAACAGATACTTATCCCATGAGGGATATCCAAAAATTGTGGGGACTGATGACCTTCTTTGGCTTTATGGAAATAAGGTAGGGTTATACATGCAAGGGATACATAGTTTGTATTCCTGAGACTGCCTAGGGTGAGACTGCCTACTAGATAGGGGTCACTATGTGCAGATATGGCTGCGCCTATCTAGCAGCCCGAGTATGGGTGGTTTTGGTGGATGTTCAGGAAGGGGGGGTGGTGTGCTGTGAATGGGATGATGAGTATTCAATTATGTATCCAGGTGTGTTGGGTTTGGATGGCTCAATTCAGGCCAGACCATTATGTGGGTATGTGCCGGTAACATTTCTGTACTGTGCATTGCACTTATTAATGTTCATATGTTTGTGGGATTATATTGCGGATGTGAATATTTATTCTTTGGTTATCTTCCTGATTCACCCACTGCTCCCTCATACACCTCTGGTTCACCTATTGTGCTTCCAACCCAGTCTCCCCTTGGTGAATTATTACATTACCCATCAACGCCCACCCCCATATTCCACAGACACCATCCATCCCTTCTCTAGTTGATGGCCCATGGCACAGTCAACAGAACACATTGCGTACACTACATATCTCTGGTACCAATATGGTTGTGAGGACTACCCTAGAATTTCTGATCATCCGCATGCTGTACTTCACTCACATAGGTACACGCAAATACTTATCTTTCATGACATGATAGGTAGACCCGGGTAATACCTGTTCATCTATGGGCCATCCTGACAAGGACAACTTGGGCCGCGAATGGGCAGATATTGGGCAAATGCTCTGCCGATTGGTAGGGTTGCCACCTTTTCATATGACCAGGATGGGACATTTTCGGGACACACATCAGAGTTTACAGGCCAACACATACCCATGATCAATACAAAGGACAGTACTTTAGTTTTATGCCTAAATATAAGCTTTTATTGTTGTAGCAGTGTAGTTGCTTATTTTGTTTCATTTACTTGCTTATTCTGTTTCTTGTAACATTTAGGTATTTTATATACGGAAATAAGTATTGTATGGGACTATTACATAAAATATGGGACATAATTATGTCCTACTATCTCAGGACATTTGACATTTATAATGGTTTTGGTATGGGCACAACTCCCTAAAGGGGGACTGTCCCTCACAATGTAGGACAGGTGGTAACCGTAACCACTGGGCTAGGCTTAGCAATTGGCGGTGTGCTAACACGATGCATTTCGCTTCCACTGGTATAACTATCGACACTACAATGGAATACTGGCACGGGGTTTTAAATATCATTTGTTCGAGGGACGGGGACTCAGTATTCAGCTACATGCCTTTGTGTTTACTTTTTATTTTGGTGTTCGCAAAACTGTCTTGTATGCTGTGCATACATTTCAGCATCCACGGACACTGACAGAAGTGATTACTATTAGAGGCAGGCTGTACTAGTCAGCATTTTAGGTTGCGCATATGCAGCCGACATGTTCACACCTCCGTGCAGCACTTGGACACGCCCCCTGCACTCGTACACATTTCTTTTGCAGGTGGCCGTTACGGCAGCGCTCCTTCATTAATATGCATGTGGTGCTTCTGCACCACCTCTATGCTGCACCGTTGGCGCAAGGCTAACGGCGTCCTTGCACCGACCTTCACGAATCCCGGGGAATATCTAGTAATCAGGTATTTTCCTGAAAACTTTACAACAGTGTCTTTTATTGCACAATCTGCTAAGATAAAAGGAAATTGGTGTGTTTTCTGTTTTAATCAAGGAAACTGTGAGACTATCTAGACCAGATGTTTTGCCATCAGGTAAACTGCTACACCCTCTCTATCTGATATCAAGAGTTAGAAGGAAGAATAAGCTATCTCCTGGAAATCTTGGGAAGTAAAGAGATTGATGAAATATTGCAGCATTATATTGACTTTTTTTCTTTATCTGCTGTGGAAAGACAATGGGGTAATTCAATAAAGCCTACACAGAGGGATTTTCCATGTAGGCATAGTAGCATGGCCCCAACATGGAAACTGGATGGCGAGCGATCCAATAAAGAGAGCAGTGGGGCATGCACGATCGTAAGGACACGGAAGTGTCTTTGAAATGCATATCACCTCATAAACTGGAGAAATCCATGCAAATGAGAGTGATTTGCCATCCATTAAACAGAAAGGCAACCATGTAGGTGTTGTGTTGGTGTCAGAAATGTACATGGAAAGAAACTGTGTACCGAAATGTAAATTTTAAATAGGGTCTGAAAAGCCCAAACAGAAGGTTGGATCCTGTACTATAGGCATGCAAATGTCCAAAACTATGGCCAGTGAGTCCAAAAAGCCATACACATAAACAAAAAAAATTATATTTTTAATGCATTTATTACGTTTGTGCTGTGCACAGCAACATCCAAACATGCTGTTATGCAAAAAAAATAATAATTAAATAGTTGAAAAAACAAAAATAAAAAAAATTGCAAAAATAATGCAAGTTAATACCCTGTATGCAAAGTGTACAATGGTAGGTTGCAGTGGTTGCTATGGAGGCAGGCCCTGGAGAAGTAAAGTATCCAGGGTATATTCAAGTTGGTGTATGCAAATGAGCTGGGGTTACTGAATAACAAAAAGGGTCACTGTGTCCGCAGATACAGGTAGTAGTAGAACAGGTAGCTGACATCAAAAAGAGGTGTATCACGCTATGTTTAAGCGGATTGGAGCTCAGCGGCACCTGTTTATGCTCAGCTAAGCATGACTAAGCAGGGGGTGTGTCAGATGCTGCTGAGCTGTGTTTAGTCCCATGGTGCATGCTTTAGCTGGTTAAAAAAAGCTGAGTGTGCCCGTGCATGGGGGAGTGTCCAAACTGTTGAGCACTGTTTATACTAGTGCCACAGGTTTGTGCACAGCACCACAATTCTTAGCAGTGAAAGAATTTATAAAAAATAAATAAAGCAAAAAAGGAAATAGCTAAGTGAATCCAATCAAGTAGAAATGACTGATAAGTCCTCTTCAACAGAAACTGGCCCATTCGAACCTCCAATGATATACCTGTCAGGTGGAATGCATCATAGTTAGCCAACCACATAGGCTACATCTGCAACACACCAGTATAAAGTATGCATACGCCCTACAATCTGATTTTTCCCACATACTCTGCACCATTGGAGTACACACTTGGGAATTTTAACTGACAAAATTATAGGGGCTGCTGCTGCTCTTCTACATCTGTACGTGCTAGAGGCTGAGGTCAGTGCTGATGCTGATAATAGGCCCAGACTGAGAAGGAGAAGAGTGTTCAGTCCCAGGGTAATCTTCCAGGTGCTACATGAGCTGGAGATTGTAGAGAGCTACAGAGTGGACAGAGACATACTACAAAAACTCACCGAGCTCTGCTGTCCTCAACTCAGATCCAGAGCCAACAGAGGAGAACCCATCCCAGTGGAAACAAAGGTATGTGTAGCCCTTAGAATATTAGCTACAGATACTTCTCAAAATCCCAGCTGGGGACATAATGGGGGTCTTACAGGTATCTGCATACAGGGTACTCCAACAGTTCCTGGATGCTATGCAAGCACATGCCAGTGAGCACATTTATTTACCTAGAACCCCTGAAGAGAGGGTCAGCAATATGCATCTCTTCCACCATGTAGCACACTACCCTGAGGTACTGGATGCCATAGATTGCACTCATGTGCACATCAAAGCACCACCAGGTGAAGAGGATAGTCTATATCAACTGCAGGGAGTATCACTCCATCAACTGTCAGGTCATGTGCAATGCCCAGGGCATTATTATGAATGTGTGTGCTGGCAGCCCTGGCAGTTATCACAACTCCCACATCTGGCACACATCACAGGTGTACTAGATGTTTGCCATGGGGGGACATCCCATACAGTCATCTACTGGGGGATGTTAGCTATGCATTGGAACCATAGATGATGACACCCATCAGAAATGCGCACACACCTACTGAAGAATGCCATAATGAGGCACATGCACAAACTAGGAACATCATAGAGCATGTGTTTGGGTTGCACAAGTCATGATTTCACTCACTTGATATATCTGGTGGAGCCCTGCAGTATTCTACAGCCACATGTGCACACATGTTCACAGTATGTGCCATGCTACACAATATGATCCTGAGGAAACAGCTGTTGCAGGAACATCACAGGGGAGGGACACACAGCCCCCAACCAGTGCCAAGGTTCCCACAGCTACAGGAGGACTTGGAGGAGGAACCCCCTGAGCCTGTCCCTGTAGGCAAACATAGGCATTCCCAGTATGCCCTGGCCTTTGTAAAGAAGCAACACATAGCACATGCACTGACATCCTAGGGACCTAGGGACTGACACCTTACTCTGACTCACATACATGCTAAAAAGGATGTCAGCCACAACACACACCCTGCACCTTAACATGTATTGGCTGTGTACTGTGTGCATGTGACAAAGTCGGGTTCCTATTAGTAGACCGAAGACGCATTCTTTCTAATGCATCTTGGTCAAGCTTAAAAGACTGAAATGGCAAAATATCAAAGCGGCTTTTAAGCAAATTCTTTCCCTGGGAAAGAATTTGCTTGGCCGCTTCATTACTTTGCTGTTTTCAGCACTGTAGTGCAGTCTCAGAGTTGATATATTTAAGTAAGCACAGGGTGTTACAACAAATGTATGGGGTACTACACTATGGTAGCATAGGTATGGATCTGCCGCATGTATGCAAGGAAACAGAGTGGGCTACCGGAATAGATGCAGACAACTGCCAGCTATTTCAGACAGCAGGACTCTCTGCCCAACACTGGTGACCTCCATAATATGCAGCAGGCCCAAAGCCAGCAAAACCCACTGTACTATGTGAAGGATCATAGGACAGATGCTTGACTGTCAATGCTGCAGTCATCTACCCCCAACACACTCGTGTTCCCATACAACTGAAGTAACATTATGTTTGCAAGGTAATAGTAGCAGACTACATAATCTCAGGGCTGTCCCAATCAACCCAGTGACATGATCCATTTACATAATATGCAGGGGTCGATGTGGTATGTATATCTGTGGTTGATAGTGTCAGGAATTAAACTGCACTGTCTGATGGCTGTTATGGCTTAGTGGGCTAAGTACATTACCATGGTTGATGATGCTCATGGTTTGAGACTGGCTGTGGCTACTATTTTGCTTGTGAGCTACACCTATGGTAGGAGTTCTACAGACTGTCCATATGTCACTATTTGTTACTGCAAGAAAGCTGGACAAAGCCAGAGATAATGGAGGGACAGGAGGCCACAGATAGCTCTGAGTTACCTGCATAGTGGCTAGTAGAACAGCAGGTTGTAACAAGTCAGAGTAGCAGTAGGATGTCAAGGCTGCCTCATAACTGTGTCAGTACTTACAACAGGTCAGTGGGCACCATCATACCCCTCAAATGTACAGAGTGTTGCAGAATGCCCACCTTTTTGCATCATATTTATGGTCCATTTTCCATAACATTGCATTTTTCTGGCAAACTAATGGCAAATCAATAAAGGTTGACATGAGAAAATAATTGACAGACTGTTGAGATGCACACCTCATACCCATCAGAACATTCATACTAATACAAAACCTGTTATTCTACCAACTGTCTAAGTTTGTAAGTGCAATATTAAAAACGTGTCACTATGCTTGTGCCTGTGTCTGTATCTCACTTTTATATATGGCTTTGTCCAGACTTCTGGCTCTAAGAGGTTGAGAGGTATGGGCACCATGTAGCCTTATAATAACAGCACCACAGAAAATCATCTGAGGACCAGAGCAGACATATGGGACACAAGGCTGAACATCCTGCAAAACAAGTACAGTCAAAGGTGTCAAGTCTGTAACTGTGTGTGTGGTGTTACATCACATACCCCAGTCACAGCATACCTGTAACTACATAGAGCAGCAATGGTTGAGAAAGCCAGTAACTGGAATAGGGCAGGATAAAGGCCCACATATAAGGAGAAGGATGAACTACTAGCCAGACAAATGTAAAAAGTGCAGAATAGAACAGTTTGTGCAGTAGCATGGGTTCCCAGCAGTGTAAGGTCAGTAACCCAATTGTCTGTCAGTGATTCCTCATGTCGATCTATAATGATCTGCCACTGATGTACCAGGAAATCACATTGCTATGTAAAATGTACCAGACACATGATACAAAACCCTGTTCAGTCTAATACACTCAATACACACCCTAGATATGAGTCAGATATTACGGACAACACACAGCCAAGAAATCCCTTGGACATCATATCAGGGAGGCACTGGACTGTGTAATCAAGGTGCAGCACCCTATTGGCTGTAGCACACAAAATCCCTGACTGGAGTACAGCTAGGCCTGACCTGGATTCTCCTTGTATGTACCGATGTTCACACTGGGCATGCTCCTAAACTTAGCTAATGGCAGCCCTTGGAAGCCACATCTGACTATAGAACTGAGATGTCCATATATCTATGTGCATACAGACAGCTATGTATACCTGACTGTCTTTCACTATCCCCATCAGACATGATTGCCCTTATCTATCAGTATGTGGCACATATAAGATATACAGTATATGGATCTGTAGCATTTTATATAGATACATATATATATATATATATATATATATATATATATATATATATATATATATATATATATATATATATAGGTAACATATATATGTATACCATATATAGAGAGACAGAAAGAGAGACACGCACACACACACATAAAGGCATAGAGTGATGTATTGCAGCAGCCACTTGTACAACAATTGCAACCAGTGATGAGTGACATTAGTACAGTGAGCTGTACTGTGTAATAGGTAGGTAGAGGTCCTAATTTCACATCAGCCACCTTGTGTGTCTTTGTGTAGGTATTCCACATACAGCAGTATACACACACCCAGCAGACCTATGTCTGTGCAATGGTCACTCATTTTATGGCCTTGTTACCAGTGTCCTCCACAAAATTGGCCTAAAGCTGCTGATATCATCCACCCCAACAGCAGTGGCAGACACTCTTTAAATGTATAAGCTCCATGGTGCATTTGATAACTACATAGCACTACAGTATATACAACTAGATAGGTAGTGTGTCCAATCCCAGCAATGACAACCCAGTAAGTGTGTGTGTGTGTGTGTGTGTGTGTGTGTGTGTGTGTGTGTGTGTGTGTGTGTGGGTGTGTGTGTGTGTGTGTGTGTGTGTGTGTGTGTGTGTGTGTGTGTGTGTGTGTGTGTGTGTGTGTGTGTGTGTAAGTATATCCCCTTGCAGAAGTATGTATGTCTTGCCTATGTGTGTTCAATACCAATACATTTTAAGGCCTGTGACTACCTGTGAATCCCCCCATTGTCTTACTTTACAGGGCCTGCTGATGTCATCCACTTTAGAAACACAGTTAGACACTTTCCAGATGCATAAGCTCCATGGTGCATGCAGTAAGTATGTAGTGCTATAGCATACACAACTAGATCGGTAGGAGTTCTACTCCTGAATGGCAACTCAGTGAGTGTGTGTATGTAAGTATATCCCCTCACAGCAATGTGTGTACCATGCTGATACATTTTAAGGCCAGTGTCTACCTGTGAAGCCCTCCATTGGCTTACTTTACAGGGCCTGCTGATGTCATCTACCTTAGAAGCACAGTTAGACACTCTCCAGATACATAAGCTCTGTGGTGCATGCAATAAGTATGTAGTACTATAGTATATCCAAGTGCATACAACTGGATAGGTAAGGGCTCTACTCCTTGCAACAACAACTCAACTGAGTGTGTGAAAGTATATCCCCTTACAGCAGTGTGTGTGTGTGTGTGTGTGTGTGTGTGTGTGTGTGTGTGTGTGTGTGTGTGTGTGTGTGTGTAATGCCAATGCATTTTAATGCGTGTGCCTCCCTGTGAATCCCCCCATTGGCTGACTTTACAGGGCCTGCTGATGTCATCCACCTTAGAAGCACTGGTAGACACTCTCCAGTCACATAAGCTCTGTGACGCATGTGATAAGTAAGTACCATTATAATATATGCACCGAGACAGGAAGGAGTTCTCATCTCAAAACTGACAATTCTGTGTGTATATGCCTATACCCTTACACCAGTGTGGTTGTCTTTCCTGTGTGTGTGTGTGTGTGTGTGTGTGTGTGTGTGTGTGTGTGTGTGTGTGTGTGTGTGTGTGTGCGTCTGTGCGTGTGTGCGTGTGTGCGTGTGTGCAACAGTTATCCCATTTTAAGGGCCTGTGCAAACCTGTTAACCTCCCATTGGAAACCTATTTAGGGCCTACTGATGTCATCCACCTTAGAAGCACAGATAGACACTCTCTAAACATAATAGCTCAGTGGTGCATGCGATAGGTATGTAGTAATATAGTGTATATAACTAGACAGTTTGGGGTTCTAATCTCAAAACAGGCAACCTTCCTCAAAATACTTAACAACCTAGCACCCACTAGAAAAATTAGGGCTAAATCTAGGCAACTACCCTGGCTGACTAAAGATGCCATAGCACTGCTTAAGCAAAGAGACAGGGCGTGGTCAGCTTATCACACCAAAAAAAATAAAACAAACATCACACTATACCAACAGCTCCAAAACCAGGCTAAAAGACAGTTAAAAACAGACAAAAAATACTTCCTTTCAAATCAACTAACCCATCAACACAACCCCAAAAAAGTTTGGCAAAGCATAACCAATCTTCTCAACCCAGGCTGTACCCCTACCCCCCCACGTGCCACCACCAAAGTGAATGTCCCAATAGCCTCTCAATTTAACACCCACTTCATTAACTCAATCACATCACTTCTTGGTATTCTCACTTATCAACCTCTCACTGTACCCTTGCCCTCTTCTAACTCCACCACCCCCGTCTCTTACAGCTGTATCTAAACTAGTTACATAAAATCACTCCTCTCCAAACTGAGACCCTGTTGTCTAGCTACTTCCTAATGAATTTATTAAAATTGCTGCACCCTCTATTGCCTATCCCATATCAATCCTCATTGACCGTTTAATCCCTGAACAATATGTCCCCCATAAATGGAAAATATCTCATATCATCCCCTACACAAAGGTGGCCCCTCTAAAGACATAAGCAACTACCATCCAATAGCCATCCTCTCTTCTCCAGCAAAAATTTTAGAAAAATGCATCCACTACCAGCTCCTACCACACATCCTTAATCACAACCTCCTCTCCCCCACACAACATGGGTTTAGGCCTAAACACAGTACTGGCACATCCCTAATTTCATAGGTTCATAGGTTGGTACTAGGCTATCAGCCCTAGGGCCTATACAAGCCTAGCCAAAACAATTCCCTGGATATTTCTTCCCACAGTATTTACTTCCCTGAACCCCTGTCTAGCAAGGCAACTGACATGATCCCCGGGGTGAATTTCCTATCTCTCATTCAGTTGTCAAGGTTCCTTTTGAAGAGGGCCAAGGAGGCACTCTGCTTCACATGTATGGACAGTCTATTTCAGAGTATGGGGAGTCTCTGGGTCAGGAACCTATCCCTCCAGCATGTTTTGTTCATTGCGATGACAAGGTTTAGATCTCTGGAGTGTGTGGCTCTGAGGGATTGGGATTTCTTTAAGTGGAGCATGTCCAACAGCTCAGGGTTTGACATGGCCTTGTATGTTAAGCAGTGATTGCATCTGAGTAGATGATATTCTACAGAGTATAGATGGAGTTTCTTTTAGACTGTCAACATAGGGCATCTGCTTTAGGCCTGTGATTCTTTTAGTGAGTTATTTCTGTGGCCTTTCCAGCTGTTGCAGATGTCTTGTGAGGTATATACCAAACGGGGCGTTGTACTCTATAATGGGTCTAATGAGAAATGAGAACAGTGGGATAATGACCTCCTTTTTTCTGGATGAAAAGCCCTTAGTGATGAGGTGTGCCACATAGAAGGATTTCCTGACTGTTGTGGTGATGTGGTTATTAAAGGTGAAACCACTGTCCACCCGTGTCTCTAAGTCTCTCATCACACTTTCAGTGTTTAGTGTACTGCCACCTATGTGGTAATTCATGGGTACATGTTTTTTCCTAAACAGGATAACTATATATCTCTTAGCATTAAGCTTGAGCCCATGGCATTGGCACCAAGCATCTATTTCTATAAGGCCCTTTTGTAGAATATCCACATCATCTGGAGATTCAATAATGGCACCCAATTTGCAGCCATCTGCAAACTTTGTTAGCCAGAGTCCCTTAGTGTTGGCCTGCACTTCAGAGAAGTAGATGCCAAACAAGAGTGGTCTCAGGACTGAACCCAGAGGTACTTCACTTGTCACTTGTCTGGAGCTAGATGTGGAGTCGGCTACTTTTATAGTATGGGTTCTGTCAGTAAGCCAGTTGGCAATCCATCGAGTGACGTAGGGATTTATGCCCAGCTTAGTAAGTTTATCTATGATTTCAGAGTGGGGGATAGTGCCAAAGGCCTTGGCAAGGTCCAGATAGGCAGTGTGGACCACCTTACCCTCATCCACAGCTCTCAAGACTGATTCAAAGAAGTCAATCAGGTTCAAGAGACAAGATTGTCCCTTCATGAACCCAAACTGGGTGGGGTCCAGTGATTTAAGGTTGCCAATGTCTTTGTTTATAAGTTCCATGCCCTTGCAGATCAGGCTCATCAGACTGATGGGACGGTAGTTCCCAGGATCCAAGGTGGATCCCCCCTTGTGGAGTGGGATAACTGTAGCTGTGCACCACTCAGTGGGCATGAAGCCTGAGGTGAGGCTATGATTAAACATGACACTTAGGTGAGGTGCCAGTTCATTTTGTAGTTCATGTAGTACACAGCCCGGGATGTCATCTGGTCCCATGGATGCTGTATTCTTAGCTTTGGAGAGTGTGGTTTCTACTTGTGTGGCCGTGATTACTGGAATTTGGCAGTCTTTTGGTATTGAGATGTGCTCTTTAGGTGGTGAAAGGGGGGTGAAGTTGGCACTAAATCGATCTGCCAGGATATTGGCAATATCCTTGGGATCAGTATATTTAATGCCATTCTGTTGTAGCTCAGAGCATATCTGAGCATTGCCATTTAGATTCTTGACATAACTATAGAATGCCTTGTGGTTGTCTTTGGAATCTTTGGCAATTTTATTTTCGTAACTAGCTTTGGAGGATTTTATGAGTGATCTCAGCTTTTTACTGAGGCTGGTAAGGGAGTTTTTTGCATCCTGGGATTTTCCTCTTTTCTGCAACAAGTTCTTCGGTTGTATAGTTTGTTTATGGCATGAGACCACCAGATTGGCTTCCTTTTTTTGGAGGAGAGCATCTTGGTACTATTTGGGATGGCATGATTTATGCATGAGTGGATGTGCTCATACAATGCCTCAGTGTAGGATTCAGCAGTTGAACTTTCAGCTCCCGTCTGCATGGGTGTCATGAAGTTTGTCACTTCTGACTTGAGTAGCATGAAATTGGCTTTGGAGAAGTTTTTTATGGAGGTTTCCTTACTGGATAGTGGGGGTGTGGGTAGGAGGTGGATGTCAAGGGTGATTTGCTTATGGTCAGACCTGACCAATGAGGGGGTGACCACTGGTGTGGATCATCTATCTCCCATGTTGGTAATGACCAGGTCTAGGATATTGGAGGCCCTGATGGGACAATGGATTACTTGATCCAGGGCATTGGAATTTATGAATTCCAAGAACCGTTGTGAAAAGGTGTTGGTACCCGAGTCGTTTTCCCAGTTAATGGAAGGGTAGTTGAAATCACCCAGTATTAGGCCCCTCTAAGGACATAACCTTTTACAAACATCATACCAGATCTAATAAACAGTGGCCAATTGGTCTCATCCATATTCTTGGACATGACAAAAGCCTTCAACACCGTCTCCACCAAATCCTACTAAATAAACTCGAATCCCTTGTCCTCAACACATCTGCTCTTTCCTGGTTCCATAGTTATCTCTTTAACCAACAGCAAGCCACCAAATGGGACCCTGTCCCCCCTTTTACCCATAACTGATCGCGTATCCCAAGGACCCATACTAGGCCTCCTTCTCTTTACTGTTTTTACCAACAACCTCAGCTCTGTAACCCAACTAGCCTCCATTGTCCAGTACGCCGATGACTCTACAGTAATCTACCCAGCCCCCAACCCTCAAGAACTACAAGCAAAAATGCAGAAATCCTTCCAGTATATAGAAAACTACCTCAATAATCACCAACTCATACTAAACCCAAACAAAACCAAGTTAATTGTTTTTAATTATAATAAACCCAAAACATGTCTAACCCCAATTCCAATTCTTTCCTCAAATGGAACCAAAATACTACCCACTAACCAAACCAAACTTTTAGGTGTCACAATTGATGAAAACCTATGGTTCGATTCCCACATATCCCTCTCCATCACAAAAGTCCACTCCAAACTAGGCACCCTATATATAATTAAACTTTTCCTTACAGAAAGGTCCAGATTAGCCACTGCCCACACACAACTACTCTCCACCCTCCTCTATAACTCCCAGGTATTTACAGACATTTGTAAATCAGACCTAAATAAACTAGAATCTTGCTACAACAAAACTGCCAAATTTGCCACAGGCCATCCCTATAGAACCCACCACTGCTCAGTACTCTCACAACTAAAATGGTTAGAACTCCCAAACCTACTAACACTAAACCAACTGTCCATAGCCCACAAAATAATTTACAAACCAAATGACTGCCTTGCTCTTGCCAACCTAATCCAACCCAACAGTAATCTTGGGGCACTAAGATCCTCAAATAAACTTAAGCTAAAGATCACTCAACCCCACAACACACAAGGCTCCACCCTCTACTCCTATAAAATTGCCAAACTCTGGAACGCCCTTCCCCATGCTATAGCTAAAAACCCCAACACTCATGATTTCAAACACCTCCTTGAGGGACATCTAGCAAAACACTGGCTCTGCTCCTACCTTACTCCAGGGTAGACCACCTACTTTTCTCCCTTACTTTCTCCCTAAACTAGCTCTTTCTCACACCTACAGTTATTTACTGCAGTAAGCTAACTTGGTTCAGTAATCAGTTTCACATAGCAAAATAAACACTGATACTGCTTGGTCATAACAGCTAGGGAGAATTTTTTTTGCACTCTTGTCAAACTCTATCTCACTGTTTCTAACTATTACATTCTGCTATTTCATGCTATTTAACTGCACCACTGACAGGTCCAATTTTGTTAATTTTTGTAATTATTATGTACTTAATCACATTTCTGTTTGCTTCTTGCTTTTCTTTGCTTTGTATAATGTTAACCTAATTAATGTGTGTTCAACGTGATTGTTCAAATCAGTTTACTTGTATGTATGGAGCTTTTCTCCCCAGGCCTCAGCTGAAAAAGGGCCTCTAGCCCAGTCAGACATCTCCCGATAAACAAATGAAATAAATAAAAAAATAAATAAATAAAAAAACTCTGTGAGTGTATGCATATCCTCTAGCAGCAGTGTGGCTGTCTTGTCTGTGTGTGTGTTCCACAGTTATACCATTTTAAGGGCCTGTGCAAACCTGTTAACCACTCCCCAGCAGCAACCTTTATAGTGCTTGCAGCTGTCATCCACCTGAATAGTAGTGGCAGACACTGAAAAAGCATATAAGCTATGTGGCACAATGTATGTAGCGCTATAGTATGTACAACTAGGCAGGTAGGAGTTCTACTCTTAACAAGGGCAATTATGAGTGTGTGTGTCTGTATATCCCCTTGCAGCAGTGTGACTGTGTTAGGGCCACCACCTGTCCCACCGTCCAGGTTGCAGTCCATGTTTGGCCAGGTGTATCCTGTGAAAACAACTAAAATAATACATATGTCCCGAGAGTTTAGGACAACAAATACATCCTACATTTGTGTAATAGTTCTTTAAATCAGTCATTTTACATCAGAAACACCTTAATGTTATGAGAAATAGCATAATCTAGGCAAATGCTACAAAAATAAGCTATCATATTGGCAAAAAAAGAAAAGTCCTGTCCTTTGCACTTGCCATGGGTATGGTTTGCCCTGGCAACTCTCATGATACTACAAGATGTGTCCCGCATTGGCCATTTGATAAGGTGGCACCCCTAGTCTGTCTTGCTTATGTGTGTGCGATATGTATACATGTTGAGGCCTTGTGAGCATCTGCTGCCCCTAAATAACCCACATGTATCTGGGCATGAATGCTAACCACCACCACCCACATTTGTAGGTACTGACCAAGGCTGTGGTGACTGTTAAGTTGTGTGCTGTCTGTCATTGACCCACCAAATGATGTTAATACACTGCAAGAGGGTTTTACATCAAGTACGGATTAGTGCCAAGGTCCTGGCCTCAAGCTAAATGCAGAAAACTGTACCACTGTACCATTCAGCAAGGACACAGCCCCACTGTTTGCCACAGCAATGGAGACCCCCTAAACACACAACCTGTGTTGAGAGACCTGGGTACTCAGGGTAATAACAATGTTGCATTCAGCCATCATGTAGTGGCATTGGTCAGAAAAGCCTTGTACATGGTTAACCCGATAGGTAAAGGGATTGCATCCAGAAAAAAAGGTGGTCATTGCCTCGGTATAGTACTCAATCAGTAGACCAATAATTTACTACAACGCCCTGTTTGGTATGTGGTATGTACCTATCCAGACAGCTCCACCAACTGGAAAGGCCAAGGTAATACTGACAAAGGTGATCCATGGCTTCCAATACCTGTCCCATGCAGGCATGTTCAAATCAGTAGTGCTCCAATCGGTATTGGACAGGTTGCCCAGAGGTAGGCTGTGTCACACCTAGAAGGCTATGTTGGACTGCCCTTCAACAGCTGCCCCATATATGTGAGCCTAACTCCTCATGCATTACCAGCACAGCAGGCCTGAATCTGATATGCAACATCAACACAACCTGCTGGAGAGACAGGTTTGTCTCCCAGAGGCTGCCCTGTCTCAGGAATGCACTTCCCATACATGTCAAACAGAGTATTATGCAGACCCTCATCACATGATGAGTTGATGGGTAACCAAAAATCTGTTTGAAGGATCCCACCTTTGTGACCCAATGACAGGGGCAACAGGTGCCGATTGATGATTCTGTTGGGGATAAACTAATGGCTAGCCTTGTAAGGGACCCCAGGACCATCACACTAGTAACCTTCTATGATACTTTGAACCAGTGATTTTACTGAACTCCCAGGTGACATGTATCAAGAGTAGCATGCTGTGTCAAGGGGTATGCATGCAAGATTACACAGTCTGCCCCCATTGTGCCTGACACACTGTTCTACACATGTGCACCAAGGTAACCATCCACATGTACAACATTACCTTGGTGAACTCACATATCTGAGTTGAAACCATGCCATTCTAAGCCTTTGTATTGGCATCAGGTCCCTGGAACAGAAAGAGAAACAGGTCAGGGAGACAACAGTCAGTCATCAATACTAACAGCAATGCAGCATCATGGAACAAAGGTACATACACTTTGATGTGGTACTGCCACGATGGGAGTGTGACTGTACATAGCCACATGGGCTCTCAGCTGATGTTTTTGTTGACCTACGTCCACATGTTCAACACCCTACTCCCACCACATTTTCAAGCACAGACATTGCATGGTTAAGAAGTGACAATGTCTCACCCCACCATCTGTCTACTACATCAGTGAAATGATGTAAGGCATCACCAATGCCATGGATGGAGTCATGGATGGCTGGCAGTGATGCACCCATCATCCTGAGCATCCATCTGGTGTTGCATTCAGAATGTGCCTGTGCCTCCACAATGGACCAAAACATACCTCGAGTGACACATGATGTGACTCCGCTGACAGGTGGTGGATGGGCAGCAGTCCTCCTTTGAGCACCCCTGTCAATCTGGCTATGTGGAACCTCACCAGCTGTCTGGGTATGTTTACTGTCTACAGTCACAGATGCCATAGTCACTACACTCTCCTGTTCAATGCCACCACCCTCTGACTGTATATCTGTGACCGCAACAGACTGGGTATGTGTGGCCATACTGACTGTGTGTGGGGACATTGGGAGAGGAAGTGGGATGTCAAACCATGGAACAGATTCAGTCCCCAG
Organism: Protopterus annectens; assembly: GCF_019279795.1. Taxonomy (NCBI): domain Eukaryota; kingdom Metazoa; phylum Chordata; order Ceratodontiformes; family Protopteridae; genus Protopterus; species Protopterus annectens. The sequence goes on from NC_056744.1 coordinate 811,918,066, forward strand.
CAATGACACCTGTGCTTCTCTATGGCCACCATCATCATCAGAATCCAATGAGACACTGATATCAGATTGTGAAGGGGACAAACTTCAACCCCCATGGTCGCCTAACATGATTACATTAATTCTTGCACTATTATGTCTGCTGATCCACACACACACACACACACACACACACACACACACACGCGCACACACGCGCACACACACACGCGCGCGCACACACACACACAGGTGAGGTCTCTCAAATGCATTCTACATACCACACCTTATTACTGATCCCATGTACAACACAGAAGCAGACCACAACAGACACAGACAAGACAGCCCCTTAACAACATGAAGTGCAGTTACGTCCAGTTAATGTTGCCAATACTATACACCTGTGAGATAGGCAACAAGTCAGCGTATGTAGTGGACCTCCACCTAAAACACAGTCCACCCGTTTCCACCATACTAATGGCCCCCTTTATAGCAGACTACCTAAACCTTCACAAAAATACGTGCAAATATGTTACAGCTCCTGCAAATATGCTACTGTGATTTCCAATGGAATGCACTGCAGTGAACCCCTCAACAAGTGAACATACAAGTATTGCAATATGGCTAAGCTTCACAGTTGAGTCCACGGCAAACTGGCAGCCATTAACATGCCAGTGGTATAGATGAGCCATAATAAAATGGTTTCACACTCATCGGTTACAGGATGTTGGACTCTAGCCAAACCAGATGTACCTATGGAATTGTGGGGGAGAGGTATCATCAGCAGACACAAATGTGGCATTAGTACAAGATAATATGTGCACATATCAACATGTACAGTATGGACTGTGATACTGCCCACATTGCTGACATTCACACTATGTGTGCACATGTATGCATTACAACCCCCCCCCAAAATGCACATTGACCTGACATCCGTGTTCAGGTATGCAGAGGATGCCACAATGACTACTGCAGTATTACAGTGATGGCCATAGGAGGCTTACCTGGATGATCCTCTGCTGTGGAATCTGTGCCACCCACCTCCATGACGTGTGGGGTGATGGATCTTTGCAAGCTGGTGTCTGAACCCAGGACTGCCAGGAAATCTTCTGTGGCTGAGAGTGGTTCTTGTGTTGCAGACCGTCCATTGGTGCCAGCATGGTCCCTAACACCAGCTGCAGCCCTTTCCCATGCATTATTTATCATATCTCTGGCCCAGTGTTGGACCTGCTCATAACTCCTTTCCTGTAGCCCAACGTGATTTACAGACACCATGAGGTCTGCTCACAGTGCAGCTCATTGTTGCTGATTATGGCGACTCATTGACAGCAGGTTCTGGTGTTGGAATCTCAGTCAATCAAGTATGGCATCTTTCTCCACTGCTGAAAATGGTGGGTTCCTATATCTGTACATCACTCCTGAAAGACAACAAGAGGTAAACACATCACAGGACCACATACATTGCTTTCCATTATGTGCACACCCTGCATATCCACATTTGTCAGCACTATCCTTCGCTAACTATCACATCAGACCTCATCATCTATCACCACAGTACATATGTGGCTATCAGCAACATAGTGGCAATACATCATACGTTACTCACCTGGTCTTGCTGTTTCCTGCTACCTGCTGCATGTTCGCTAAGGTCTTCAAACTGCATCTTTTCAGTTGCACCTATTACAGCTTGTTTATAGTCTGTCTACATTGTATGCAGTAGTGTCAGCCTCCTACTTTTGTTTTAAACACGTGGGCTGTAGGCCCCCCATTAGGTCTCCCTGGCCTTCCTTCCTCAGATTCTTGAATATATGGCTTGACAATGTATTACAGTTTCCCCTACCAGTCTGGTTGATACTGGCATCCTGGCACAGTGTAGCAACTGCCTCATGTACATGGAGAACCATCTACAAACACCACCAGGGAACACAATTTGTGAGAGATGCAATGACATTAGGAACCTACAGTCCATGCTTTCTGCCTCTCAAGCCTGCATATCTGGCAGTTAACAGGTTGTCAACACAATCAGTACACCTCACACACCACCCACACCTACACAACACACACCCACATATGCGGAGGTCGTCAACATACACATCCACAAACAAAGGAGACCTCTGAGGCCAAGACACACGTGAACTCCACAGCCCTCCCCGGCACATACCATGCATAGCCACACACCTGTGACCCACAGCTATAAAGGCATCATCATTAGTCAAACATATTAGTCATAGGAGACTCCATTGCGAGACACACAAATGTGCCTCTCACCAGGCTGTATATGAGGAAGGTCACAGTTGCTTGTCTGCCAGGTGCCAGAATCTGACATCTCACATACACACTGCTGTTTCTTAACAAGTACTGTTATGACTCTGTTACAGTCCATGCTGGTGTGCCTGGCCTGAGATGTACCTCCCTGGACTATATGCAGTGAGACATGATTGAGCACGCTGATTATGTGTTCCAGGAAAGCATGTCCCTAGCCTTGTGCAACATTCCGTTGTCACCCAGAATGTTCCCACAATACAATCAGGAAATGATTGACCTTAACAAATGGCTTGGTTTCATGTGCCATTCCATGGGGATCCAGTACCTGACAGCCTGGGATGATATAATCAACAGACCATAATGCTTTGCCAGAGAAGGCCTCCATCTGTCTCAACTGGCCTTCAGATGTCTGGCAATGGTTCTTGCCACCATAGTGCCTATGTTAGGAAAAGTAGTGAAGTTAACACTACCAACATATAACTGTCAGCACATCACAAATTGAACGCCATGCTGCTAAATGCTAGTAGTCTAAATATGAAGCTGTGCTCATTGCAAGCAGTCTTAAACCTGGGAAATGCTGACATATGTGCAGTCACAGACACATAATTCAAAGCTGCAGAGAGCACCCCAGCCTTACATGGTCAACCATCTTATCATACAGTCATACCTCAAGGTGTGGACAGTAAAGCCATGGGACATGGGGTTTCATAATATATGAAAGACATACACATCTTGTTCAAACACTAAGATGCACAGGGGACACTGCAGGGGCTCTTAACCATTGCAAAGACACCCATCCAAAGCATAGGTAGCTACCAGTCCCCACATGTGACCAGGAAGCCCATTCTGCCTATATGGACCTGATCAGCTTTTTCATGATGCGAGTCTGTACCCTGATCCTGGGTGACTTTAACTACCCAAACATACACTGTAGGACATTTTCATGCCAGCACACAAATGCCCAGATATCCATCAACAGTGGAAATGCAAACACCTTGGAGCAGCTAGATGCTACCCCCACATGAGGTGATGGTCTGCTGGAGTTGATATTAAACAAAATGGTAACCACTGCAGCATCCCTACATCATCCTCCATGGTCAAACCAATCATAAAGCGGTCATGTTTGCAGTCACCATCTCCCACAATACTCATCTAGTTAGGGTCAGACATACAAACAACTCCATAGTTGACTACAGCCTCCTGAGGGGTGGTATAAACAGCTTTGCAGCCCCACCTCATCTGTAGGAACTGTCATCAATATCCAAAACTACACAAAAGTGCTATCTGTGCATTTGTATGCATGCATGGAGTCAGGTATACTCAACAGGACTACATCATCCTCTGCAAGGATATGTAAACCTGTGTGGTGGATATCTGCAATAAATAGCGTCTATAACAGGAATAGCATACTGCTGTCCGAGACAAGGAAGGTGCAGGTGCCAAATATGAAGCAATGCCTCCTTAGCCTGCACAAGCAAATTAGAGCACTACTGAAATCCTGCAAAGCAAACCCCAAGCCCACACTGGCAATATCCACTACAGACAGTCATATCTCCTTTGTCACATATCTCTGCAACGTCAAAGGAAGCACTCAGATCTGTGCAGTAGTGGTGGTCAAGTACAAGTGCTGTAGGTATAGCATACTTGATGCCTGACAGAGTCAGTGTAAGCTTCACTCCCAGTCCCCCCATCAGTACATCAGAACATCCCCAGTAACTGCCCTCTTCCCCTTATATGTAGGGAACAGGTCATCACTGCCATCTCATAGTCATGGTATACAGACACCACCAGAGACGAGCACATCACAGGATGCATCCTACATGACCCCAAGCATGATCTTGCAGCACCAGATGGCACTGTGTTCAATCAAAGCCTGAATACCACCTTTCCTCCGGCCGAGTAGAGGAAACCCACTGTCACCCCTTTACACTAAGGTGGGGCATCCACCAATCCAACACATTATATACCCATCAGACTAATTAAGCTGATCAACAAGGACATTGGCGACCTCCACACACTCGATCATGCACAGTTAGGCTTTGTCAAGGGGGGATCATGTCTGTTACATTTGGTTGACCTCTATGTCGTATTCACCAATGCCATGGATGAGGGCGAGACAGTGCACACTGCCTACCTTGACTTGGCCAAAGAATTTGGCAGTATTTTCCATTTGCACATAATAGATATACACTCCCAACTAGACATCAGTCCATATGTTACCAAATGGGTAGTGCACTGGCGCACTGACAGAACCCACCTACTCCACATAGGGATAGCTACCTCAAACGGTAGACCCATAATTAGTAGCATAACCCAGTGTTCTGTGTTTGGGCCTCTGCTATGTCTGATTTACCCTTCTGAGGTACAGGGCACAACCAGCGGACTATGGCTGACCATATATGCAGAACAATGCATGCTGAGTGCTTTCACCACATTCCCTAGTGATGTGGACATCTGCCAAAAGGGTCTCACATACACACATGAGTGGTGCCAGAAACATGGCCTCAGGCTGCATACCATGAAATGCAGCATCATCCCCTTTTGGGAGAGTGGCATCCCCACGTATTATCACAGTACTAACAACTTCCTAAGCACAAAATCAGTTGAGAGTGATGTGTCCACACAAGTTGATAGCAACGTGACATTTGACCACCATGTTGCTTCCATTGTAAGGAAAGCCTTCTACATGGTCCATCTCATACATAAGGGTGTGTCATACATGGGACATGAGGTTTATAACTTCTCTGTAATCACCCCTAATAAGTCCCATTATTGAGTATAATGCACCTTTCATCATGTACCTCTCAAAGCACATGCAGCAGCTGCGGAGATCACAGAGGTTCCTCGTTATGGAATACCAGGGCCTCAAACATCTATCATACACAGATAGGGTATAAGCCCATCCCTCTACTCAGTTTCACACAGACTTCTCAGAGGTGACCTCTGTCTAGTATACCAGGCGATCACAGACTCCACCTTTATGGGACTGCTGCACAACTGCAAGTCAAGCTCCTCTCATGTTACCCACAGACATGCCCTCAACCTGGTCTTTGACATCAACAGGACTTGTTAGTGGGTCAGATGTGTGTCCCACACATCTGATACACCTGTGGAATGGACACCCTATCCACATCAGGCAGAGTACCTCTTTACACCTTTTCAAACAAAATCTGGATAACTAGATGGTTACTAGGACATACACCCTTGGGATACCACCTGTGTCCCTGTTGGACTGGGGCATTGGGTGCTGAATTGCATACACATGGGCTAAAGTCTGGGCTAGACTTATGAGGTCCTCAGGGCCAATAGCCCCCCTCGTATGATCCTAGGTATACCAGTTATGGCCCTGTGTGCTGTGAAGGACTGTGTTGTTTTGTGTCCGCATCCATCACTGCCATCTATGCGTCCCCTATGAGTGACATTCCAGTACCATGTCATACAGTCACTATCCTACAATTAGGTGAGTGGTACTATAGGTATATGGGAACAGTCCAGCAACATCTGTGTGACACAATTAAAGACAGCATTGCAAATGTGATGTAGGGTATCCTCCCTGTAGGTGTCCAACATAAGCAGTACACAGATGTTTGCAGAATGTATACATGTGCCTGATATATATGGACCCTCTACCAGACAAATGTGGATGTCTGGAAAACAGTTGGACAATATCTAATTGTTGTTTCCAAACTGTGTTCAATCTGGCTGTCACATGCCAGACACCTTAGAAATGAGTTGTGGTATCTTAATATCTGGTACTGTATTCATTCCCTTATGTTGCATGCACAATATCTACATTATGTTGGTGAGGCGGAGCCTGTGTCCACCCACTACCTCTGGCTATAACCTGCTGTCCTGCTGTAGGGGCTGAACAGATATGCTAGCCATAGCTCTCAGGTGATGAGATAGAGGTGTGGAGTACACAGTGACCTATCCAGAGTACATCAGGAACAGTCAGGGACACCTGGACAGTGTTTGAACTATGTCTATGTGACATTCACAGACTGAGAGGTGCAGACTGACAGTAGATTATGAGATATGCCAGCTGTATCCACCAGTACTTACTGTCACTATTGTCTACTACACAATCCAGTAGCATTTGTACATGAGCTGACCATTTCTAGGGGCCTCAGGGGCCAGAGCTGTGATCTATGTCACAGCAGACAGAGCCAAAAGGGAAGCTTGTAGTTCCTGGACAGCTGACTAACAGCAACATGTCATTCCATGATATATACTACAGACCTAGTGCTGTAATCCCTATTTCCTATGACTGCATCCCCCCATGTGCATCCCATTACATGGGGATTTCTATTGCATACCTGGTATAGTGCTGTACTCCTTTATGTGTTGAAATACTGTTGCATAATGCTAGGATAGCACAGTCTGTCTTCATAAACAAAGTCACAGACCTGTATACCATAGGTTCATAGGTTCATAGGTTGGTACTAGGCTATCAGCCCTAGGGCCTATACAAGCCTAGCCATAACAATTCCCTGGCTATTTCTTCCCACACTATTTACTTCCCTGGACCCCTGTCTAGCAGGGCAACTGATGTGATCCCTGGGGTGAATTTCTTTTCTCCCATCCAATCGTCAAGGTTCCTTTTGAAGAGGGCCAATGAGGCACTCTGCTTGACATGTATGGGCAATCTGATCCAGAGTCTGGGGAGTCTCTGGGTCAGGTACCTATCCCTCCAGCATGTCTTGTTTATTGTGATGACAAGGTTTAGATCCCTGGAGCATGTGGCTCTGAGGGATTGGGATTTCTTTAAGTGTAGCATGTCCAACAGCTGTGGGTTTGACATGGCCTTGTATGTTAAGCAGAGATCGCCTCTGAGTAGACGATATGTGACAGAGTATAGCTGGAGTTTTTAAGGCAGTCAGCATAGGGCATCTGCTTTAGGCCTGTGATTCTTTTAGTGAGGTATTTCTGTGGCCTTTCCAGTTGTTGTAGATGTCTTGAGAGGTACATACCAAATGGGGCATTGTATTCTATAATGGGTCTAATGAGGGATGAGTACAGTGGGACAATGACCTCCTTTTTTCTGGATGAAAAGCCCTTAGTGATGAGGTGTGCCACATAGAAGGATTTCCTGACTGTTGTGACAATGTGGTTATCGAAGGTGAGACCACTGTCCACTTGTGTCCCTAAGTCTCTTATCAGACTTTCAGTGTTTAATGTACTGCCACCTATATGGTAATTCATGGATACATATTTTTTTCCCAAAGGGGATAACTATACATTTCTTGGCATTGAGCTTGAGCCCATGGCTCTGGCACCAAGCATCTGTTTCTGTAAGTCCCTTTTGTAGAGTATCCACATAATTTGCCGATTCAATAATGGCTCCCAGTTTGCAGTCATCTGCAAACTCTGTTAGCCAGAGTCCCTTAGTGTTGGTCTGTACTTCATAGAAGTAGATGCCAAACAACAGTGGTCCCATAGACAGCAACTTGCCTTTTGTAGGTAATGCTCATGAACAGGTGTTTGCTTGTGCACCAATCTGTGGCTCACATTTGCTAATTGTATCCAGAACAGCTGGGTTGCATTTTCATTAGCCAATGGCATGGCAACACAGTGCTATATTTCAGGCCTTTATGTAGGCCTAGGCCCGTTTCCTGGCCTGTGAGAAGGACATTACCAAGGTGCAGGAAATCCAGCATTACAGAGGGTTGGTAGAAATACTGTCCACTCTTTGGATTTATGAGGTATGTCCACAGTTTTGCATGCTATGTTTGGCCATTGTGAGCAGACTTTCTGATTATGTGGCAGCTTACTGTTTAACAATGTGGGTTGAGGTCAGTAAGAAGACAGACAAATGAGAGCGTCATACGTCATTGCATCAAAATATGCATGCTGCTGCAGTAGCCACTGGTCTATCTGCTGTGTATGTTTGCAGGGGAAAACTGTGACACATGTCCCTGTCACTTGACCATCCCACCACCCCTTTCTGTATGGATGTTGTGTGGATCCCCTATTCTAGGTGTTTGGGAGGTATGGTAGGTCTGTAGCAGGTAGATGAACATACTGCCACATATGTTGCAGGCTACAGCTTCTGCATTCTGGCCAGGAGTCATACTGGGGATTGTAAACACATTGGAGACAGCTAGCTATATATGTGAGTGAGGGAGCAGTGTCAGCTCTGTTATCACAGCATTTCCAGGGTAATGGTACCCATAACAGTCCAGGTGAGGCATGTGCCTCAGGTACATGTTATGTAATAGTGTCATCCAGAGAGTGGTAGGTGACATTTAGGACACATATATACCAATCTGCAAGCTTTTGCCATGGTAATATGGGTGGCAGTGACTGCTGTAGCAGCAACCGGTTCTGCTTAAACTTGCAGGGCTCAGTCATGTATTTGTTGTTTGGACAAGTACGTACCTGACATGCAACAGACTGTAATGGATGCCAGTACTGTGGGAGGCAAAATGTACAGCGTGCTAGGAATGTAACAGATTGAGATGCATAGCATGCATACAGTCTGTTACACAGGATTGACATGAAGATGTGTGTTTGGATGGGTATGATGTGTGACACTGAACTGCCTGTCATGATTTTCTAATCTCAATCTGTACTGACTTGCCAGTACTTCAGCACACAGAATATTTTTTGTGACAACCATGCCAAAAGTAGGTGGCATAACTGTGGGCATTCTGCAACAGTTTGTGCAGTTGTCAGCTCTACCCGATATCCTAGGCTTCACGTACATCCATCAGCATTTATTTGTCTGTGTACTGGTTTGGTATTTGCATCGCAGTCCCAAGTACACTGTAATTTTCCCCATTATATGTACAAGTAGTGTGACATTGGTACTCAGGATATTTGTATGGAAACACATGGCATACTTCAGAGGTGAGTGGCCTAGTGAGCTAATGCATTGTGATGTAGTTGACGTGGTCCTTTGTTCAAGACTTGGCCAGGGTGAATATTTTGCTGATGTGTATCACTGATACTCAGGATATGTATATGGAAACACCCATTATTCTTCAAAGCTGAATGGCCTAGTGGGCTAATGCACTATGCCCTAATTGGCAGGGTCCCGGGTTTGAGAGTTGGCAGAGGTGATCATTTTGCTGATGTGCAGAACAGTTTCAGAAAAACAGAAGGTGATTAAAGCCATTTTAAGCAGCTTTAAGTGAGTTTGTGCGATGCGCCATGATGAGGCATGGTGCTTAGTTCCTCTTAAACCCACACTATTTCCAAAAAAAAGAAAAGAAAAAGGGGTGATAGGAAAGTGGCAAAATGGGCACAAGCAAGAGGAAAAACAATGTAAAAGGCAGGTAGGGATGTGCAGGACGGGTGTAGGAAAGGACCATATCTCTCAATTTCTTCTGCAACAATAGCTGTGCAGGTTGTGGACAATATGGAATTTGAAGCCTCACATCCCAGAGTGAGGGGTGTGGATGACATAAATTTGTTGATTAATTGCTGTAATTATTGATTATGGGCAATGTAGGTGTGGGCAAAATGGAGAGATATGTTTGGGGCTATATTTGTTTGTGGGAGAGATGCCCTTTTTTTTTTAAGGAGAGAGTGGAATGTTGGGGAAGGGATATAGGTATGTGTGGGGAAGTAAGTTGGGTAGGCATTTGCAAATTTTGCAAACAGACAAGACAGACAAGACAGAAGACAGTGGCGGTGTATGACATATGAGGGGGTAAACACCTTGGATGACGAGGGTGTTGTGGAATTGGAGAACCAAGTGCCCCCAGATGACAGCAGTGGGACTGAGCTCCCAACCCATGGGCAGTCACCACTGCTCCTTCATGGGCCCAAAGGTGGCTGTGCTTGATGCCAGGGTGAGCCTACCCTGCCAGGTTGGCCAGTCTCCCTCAATCCGGATCAGGTCATTGTCCAAACCACACTGGTTGATCCTGCCACCATCCCTGGTAGCTGTCATTTTGTGACCACTCCATCTCCATGCCCACTCCCGGGGGAGACAGGCTCTATCCCCTGAGGCAGTTCCACCCATAGGCAGGGCAGGACCTGTGGAGGGAGCAGCTCTAGGTTGGGTTCCAGATGTGCTGGGACCCGGTGTCCTGGCTATCTGAGGTAGGGTAGGCGGATCACCGGGAACCGGCCTACCCAGTTGAACGATGGTGTTGAGGTTTTTCAAAGTGTATAGCTTAGTAATGAAGAAAACATGTGGTTAGTAGTAACAGCATGCCAGAACAAATCACACAACCCAGTAACATGGCATTGCATAGCATAGAGAGCACAACAATAATTGGGATAGCAGTCAGTATTATAACAGCATGCCAGTTATAGTTACGGCATAAGGCCACCAACATAGGTATTTAACAAGGTATATTAGTATACAACCATTTTAATGCATAACATTTATAAAAGACAAAGCCAAACAAAATATTTTGAGTACAACATATGTTAAAAGTGGGTCTATATCACATCGTCAAACTTGTATAAGTTTGAATGATGTAATATCGAACCCAAAAGTTCTAAATGCAAAAATAGCGAAGCAACGGCACATCGATTTTTTTTCCCAGGGAAAATAAATCACTGGGCTGTTTTCAGGGCTTTGCTATTTCTTCTACTGTGGTACGATCGCGGAGTTTGCATATTTAAGTAGGGGGGTGTGGGGGGTGAAGCCTCCCCACTTTAGTTTTAATTTAAGGTTTATGTTTTTTTTTTTTTTTTTTTTTTTGTTAGGGAACAGCGATTTTTTTTTCCCTGGGAAAAAAATTGCTGTTCTGTGTGTTGGTTATTATGCGGTTTCGTTCGAACTTATACAAGTTCGACAATGTGATATAGTCCCATTAAAAGTAAACCATACCCGATGTATAAGAATAATACATTATAATGCAGATAAAGGGTGGGGGTGAGAGAAATACATGCCATTGTTACTAGTTTAGGCTATATTGTTTGCAACAGAACTCTTATGTACTCTACAGGTCTGCCCTTAATTTATGCATCCAAGTGCCCTAGAGCATCTTTAGCACCTACATGCCTCTCAAGCTATCTGCATCAGACAGTATGGGCCAAGCTGTAACACCTACAGGTACACGACTACAGGGGACTATTACTTGTCAGGGGAACATATGTGACTACCAAGGTGTACTGTGGACTGATGTAGTATGACTGAGCTAGTGAGATAAATCAAGTGGCTGTTAAATCTGTGTCCCAGGAATTTGTCAACGGTGATCACAGTCCATGACAGTGTGACACTTGATAGACATGTATCATGCACAGACAGAGTTTATGCTTATCATGCCGTCCTTGGCAGGTATGGGGTTAGACTATCAGCAGACATTCAGAGACACACTAGGCATATAGCTGTACCAAGATTTTGTATGTGTTTTAATAACTTGTATTAGTATTGTACTTTTTGACTTTTTATTTACTGCAGTCTTATCACCTTGTTGTTAACACTCTGGTACATCTGAACACACAAATTCATAACGCATTTGAACAGCTACTACAGCCATTTAATTACCTGTAATTCCTGTGGGGAGAACATCTGTTAACAATACATAACATTTTCTATTAATATTTAGTAGTACTTGTCCCTGGATTTGAATCCCAGTCTTTGTGTGCCAAAATGTATATCATACTCAGTGTTTATCACACTAAGCTACTGAGCAACTGCTGAATATTGATTGACTAATATATCCATAGAGCTCACCTGGTAACAAACTGTGACCTGGTAATAGGAGTAGAGTGTCATCCAAGACTGCAGTGACACGTGAACACACATGCATGAGATTTATGCATGACGGAGATAGTAGATGAACTGTGTATTAATACTTGGAATAGAGGTGTACACATTTAATCCCTAGTGGATGGGAATATGTGTGATGTGTACAGACCATATTGGAGTGCTAGGTTGCCTACCTGACCTATATACAGTTGCAGATGATATATCTGCAGTCTACAACTATTACAATTTCATTCTTGCCTGCAGCAGTGTAACTAAGTTCAGAAATGCATACAGCTGAAATGCAATGGTTAACACAAGGCAATCCTGAGATAAACACACTAGTATACCTTAGCCATTGCAATTCTAGGTTCATACCTTAGTGCAGAACAAATATCATAATGCTATATCTTGTAGTACAGCTCCACATCTACACTTTAGCACAGCAGTTCTTTATCAGCTAGCCTTCGGTCACTTCATGGTATTATTACTGTGTTTACTTCACGGCACTTGTAATACTCAACTTCTTGACCAACAGCTCAAAATACAGATATTTTTCACAACACAGCTTTATTAGGGGTGACATGAAACCATGATTGGTATACACCTAACAGTCTTTATTGATGAGCAGTTTAGATAATGCAGGTGTTGCAAGATAGCTGAAATTCCACAATGTATGCAGTAGTAACTTTATTTCCTTAACAGTTCTGAATGCAGTTGAACTATATTTCCTTAACATTATGACATCAGTTGAACTTTATTTCCTTAAAATTATGAATGCAGTTAAATTTATTTCATTAACATTATGAATGCAGTTGTCCTTTATTATCTTAACATTATTTATACAATATAAACTTTTATTTCTTTAATATTATTAATGCAGTTGTAACTTTCTTTCCTTAACATTAGCAGGTTTCATGCTTTCATCTATATTGAACTGTACCTGGCATTACCCACTTATATCAGTCTAGGTCTAAGACCACATTCATTGCAGTACACTCAAAACAGAATAAACCTACTGGCAGTTAATACTGTACTCTTTTTTATTTATATTACTATAGATTGCAAGATATATCTGTACTCACCACACTCACGGTACAACCTGGCCAGGCACCCTGCATGGGCCTCCAGGTTATGAGCTCTCTCCTCTGCAGCTGTGGGGAGAGAAAAACACCATTATACATGCCTGTCTATCACATATTCATACTAAAATTTTGTAAAACAATGCTTATAATAAGTACAAACTTGTGGGGCATTCCCAGCCCAAGCTTCCTGGAACCAGGTGTCCAGAGGATCTCCCTTCCTACGCTTCAGGTCATCATAGTAGTGATGTACTTGCTCACCTGTGTGGGGGATACCTGTTGCACCAGTGAGGTCAATTGACAGCCATCCCAGGCCTCTGCCTTGTATTCTGATCCCTAGAACTGGCCCTGCAGCAGCCATATGTCATGGTCTTTAACAAGGAGTCCTACCATGACCCTGGACTCCAAAATGCCCCACCACTGTGCCCGGAAGCCTGCATCCTCTGCATCTCCTGCCATAGTCTCTGCCAATATCAAACTCCAATAGATACTGGCTCTATTCCCACCTGTTGCACTTAAATAAGGCTGTTTTTCTGCCCTTTGCTACCATTGGGCCATTTTTAAAAATGCAGCACTCTGCTTACCACCGTGCAAACCCACTTAGCTCAGCCAAGCAGTGCTTAAACTGGCAATGCTAAGCAATGCTTAGTGGTGTGCAAGCCAGCTTAGCTGAGTTAAGGACTGCTTAAACAGGGATTCCTTAGCAGTCCCAAACCAGCTAAGCAGAGCTGCACATTGCTAAGTACTGCTAAAGGGTCCTATTTAAGCACTGATTGGCTTGGCTTAGCAGTGCTTAGTAGAGCTTAGCTAAGGGTAAACCAGATTTAAAAAAAAATAAATAAAAAATAAAAAAATAAAATTATTTGTTCATTACTACTTATTTATTATTATGTGTATGTATAGTATGTCTATATGTCCTGACCTTATGTATTTTAATGTCCTTATCTTGGAGTATGCATTTTAGGTATTGTAGGCTTGTGTGTAACTGAATCTTTTCTCCTCAGGTCTCCACTGATAATGGGCTTCTGGCCCAGCTGGACTAACCTGGTTGACATACGTCCATACATACATAAATAAAATAAAAAGATATATAACATTTAATAACACTTTGTTATCAGATGTAAAAGCTGAATGGCCTGTCTGTGTATTCGAACCATGCACCTACTGCACACAGGGTTGTGACTGTAACCATTCAGCTATTTGGATATGATGACTCCTGCTATACATTTCTATATAGTTCACAGCTATGTTTAAGCACTGCTGAGCACCCCACTGTTCCATGCAACCCACTCAGCTATGCTTAAACATGGCCTTTGAGGTTAAAATTAAAAAAATCTGCTTTCTATCTTTAGATATCTGTCACATATCCATTGCTAAGCACCACACCATACCACACAAACACACAAATAAATAAATAAAAAGGAAATGACTGTAATACACCCCTTACACTGATTCAGTAACCGTGTTACATGGGTCTCCCTCAGTAGAGTGCCTTCATTAATATGTAAAGTGCATTGCCAAGGGGGAGCCACAGACATAGCCATGGTACCCTCCATTTTGGACTTACACTTTTCCTACAAGGAGATTATTAAATCCTCACCAATGTATAGTGTACACACCTCTTGATCTCTTAGCTCAAGAAATCTGGACAAAGCCTAAAATAATGGACACAAGCCCCAAAATAGGGACAAATTTTAAATATTGGCCATATAAACTTAGAAAGTTGCTAGAATAATAGGATTTGTGTTAGCATGTATTTTCTGGAGGATTTGAAGTCTGAAACTCAAATGTCTGTCATAATTTACTGACTTAAATCCTCAGTGGTTTGCCAGAAAGCCTTAAATTGTTTTTTCAGAATAGACTAAAATATCAGACAAAAATCAGGACAGTCTGCAAAAATCTGGACAGTTGACAGGTATGCTAGTAGTGGGTGGGATGATTAAAATTCCTTGGGTATCTTGTTTACTTTCAATAGGTAAATGATGGTCTGCTCTCCTTCTACAAGTGTGACTACAGTATGTTTGTATTTCTTATTATTAGTTAGGCATGACAATCATTTCCCATGTTTGTTTTACATGTTCTAGATTGCAGAAACATTTTCTGCAAATATATAATGGATCTGTCTCCAACCATAACTTGCTATTGACCTTTTTATACTTTTCCATGACTCGGATATTCATAAAACTGGTAGCATGACAGAAGACAAAAGCATTGGCAAGGACATTTTCTAACTGCACTCTGCTGCCATCAAGATTTTTCAAATGTTGTATTTTGCTGCTAAAAACCAAGAGATATCCTAAAAACTAGGGGAACATGCAGTCTAGATTGATGAGGTCCATCAATTGTTGAAGAGCAGTGTTTAGGAAAGTAACTGCTGCTTTGTCAGGGAATATAAATGTATCAGTTCTCCAGCTTCACAAAAGTATGCTTTGGGTCATTAGTGCAAGGTAAATGATTTCAGCTTATTTGATTTGTTATATGAAGAGACATTGATTCCTCACTGTCTCTTACTCAGCAGTGTGCTTGAGACTTCCTCGATAGGTTTGTTTTTTATCTGATGTGCAGCTTAACTCTTCTGTGCTGAGCTGATGTATGTGCTACAAAGTTGATCTACCAGGAGAAAGCTACAACAAGCCTACATACCCCTGCAATGTTTAGGATAAGACCAAAGGGCCTATCACCTGCTTCTCAGGAACAAACTTCGATTAGTGCTTCTGTTTTGCTGCTGGTAAGAGTAGACATAAAGTGGCATTGATTCTTAGCTGAGTGCAGTTGCAATGAGACCAGAACTAGTAGTAGCCAAGTAGTAGCCAAAATGCGAATTGCCAGTTTTTATCATTCTTGGTGAACCTAATTCTGTGTTTTCACTAAATATTGCTAGATTATCTAACATCTAGATTAACTCCAGAGTATCACCATAAACACGCCATTCATAAATCTTTAGGGTATCATATAGTCAGTATCCTGCCATCTCTGAGTACTATGGTCATCTGTAGTCATCCATATT
Source organism: Protopterus annectens (assembly GCF_019279795.1). Lineage (NCBI taxonomy): Eukaryota > Metazoa > Chordata > Ceratodontiformes > Protopteridae > Protopterus > Protopterus annectens. The sequence goes on from NC_056744.1 coordinate 811,934,048, forward strand.
CTGACAGCATTGCTCTCAGTAGTCTACTTTCACCCCATCTGGGTACACTCTGATTGCATTAGGGGTTCTAAGGTAAGCTTCTCTCATTACTCACTATCAGTAATCATAATTTATCCATAATACCACATTGGTCACAGCACACCACTAAGCCCATAATATATGCTTAGGCTGTAAAGAAAAAAAAATTGCCAAAGTCTCCTAGAATGCACTCTAAAAATATCATCGTCTGGTGCACAAGGCAGTACCTAACCATTCCTTACTCCCACATACTGCAGTTCTTCGCAGATGACCCAATAGTCTTCAGGAAATCAGGTCAAAACCTATAAAGTCCACTAAGTTTATTTCCACACAGGGGCATATTTAAGTCATAGGTAACTCCATATTTAGACATATACACTCCTCATTATCCAGACTGTACAATAACAAGGTGACTGTAAGCTTCTTGTCTGGTAGTAGAATCCATGACATCACAGTTACACAAAGGTCCCTTAAGCCAGACAAATATGAGTACGACTTAGCATTGGCTCATGTTGTAGTGAATGACTGGAGGCACTCCACCCAAGGGGAAATGCAGAGACACATGGTGGAACCTACTATCCTTCTGTTTGAAGCATGAAAGACACTGATCATAAGCAGTATCTTGCCTTCACCAGGAATGATGCCTAGATATCATGACAAGATAATTGGCTTTAACAACTGGCTAAGTAGTTAGTGCCATTCTAAGGGGTCTGTGAAGTGTCTGTCTGGGATCAGATAGTAGAGAAGACTTCTGCTTTGCCAGTGATGTCTTACACCTGTAATACTAGGGCATTGGTATGCAAGGCTAAAGTCTCTGGTTCCCCCATAGTGGCTTTTCTAGGCAGAGTTCCCCTACTGGACATTTCTGCATAGCAAACACAAATTTGGACAGCATCATTGTGGACTATTCATAGTTAGGAATCTAAACAGATATGTTCCAGAATGTGAGGTCCTCTTGCAACTCAAACATGTTCATATCTGACTAGTTACTGAGATATAATTTCAGTGCAATGGCAACACTCCCTCTATACAAGGGTTTAGGGTCTGTCACGCCTTAAGGCCTTCAGTAACTGAGAGAAGTATCTGGATTTGTTAGAAACTCTAGCACCTAATTTAGCCCACTTAGCCACAAACATAATTTGGAGCTCCTGGAGATGTACATCACCTTTACCAAATCCAGCTATTACTGCATTGCTTGCTACAGATCCCCATCAATGTCTCCCAAACATCATAGAAATTACTTTATACCACAACGAGATTAAATATCCAACCAAATACTTTCTTGGTTGGGGACTTCAATTACATCTAAAAAATGGATATGCACACCATTTCCTAGACTTTGTTAATACAAATGTACAGCATCATACTATAAAAATATCAACTAGAGACTCTAATATTTTTTACTTGGTCCTTAACAACCTAGCCCATGCCTGCAAAGCTGGATCATTATGAAATAGGTCCCTATGCAGGATAATGGATTGGGCCCCCCAGCAGACCCTTACCTTCAGCCATTCCAGTCTCCCATTACTTGGCTATTTCTCCCTAGTTACCATAAACACTGTTCAGACATTTCAGTGAACATACTATTTTCTTCTTTACTTCCACAATAATTATAAATATTTGGATTTAATTTAAAACTTTTATTTCAAATTTTATAGCACAAATACTGATAGACACTTGCTAAACAAAACGATACAGACTCACAATGAAAACACAGGATTAACAGTAAATCTCCCTGCCCTGGAAACTCACATCAGTTACATGGTATTGAAATCCACATTAAAAGAAAATACATCTGGCCAGTGGCAGATTAAGTTTACCTTTGGGCTCTTTTCAAACCATAGACCCCTTGCACATATTTTTAGGACCATGCATACATACCCGTGCTCCTTGACTCACCTTCCTGATTGTATTAAATTATATTCCTTTGTATAATACAGCACTACTTGTTAGAATGTGTTTTAAATTTGTACTTTTGAACATTTGCCAGTAAGAAATGAAACAGAACTTATGAACCAATAATGACAAACGGCCCATTTCAGAATATTTCATCCATAAAAGGAATCTCAAACTATTGTCATTATCATCCAATATCAGTCAATATACCAATCTCTGCAGAAGTAAAAGTCATCTGAATAATTGCACATTAAGGAAATCTGTAACTAATGAAGATATTGCTACGAGCAAACAACTTTATGTTTCAATGTTTCATGTACAAATTCATTGACTGCTGCCCTTGAGGAATACATTGCCTGCATTACATAAAAAAATGGTAAGCTGGCAATATTGCAACAGGGAATAGAAGGCATCTCATTCAAAGGATGACACCTTCAAGACTGCAGCAACTCCATCCCCCACACTCTAAGTACAACATAGTACCAGCAATCCATCTACATGGTGTGGGAGTAGAACTCACAGCCTTCTGCATTGAGTATGCTATCTGTTGTGCTACTAAAACTGATTTCAAGCTGTCTATCACAAACATCGGCAACCATTTGCTAAACTAGCAACCATTTGCTAAATTAAACAGCTGCATATTGAAAACAGACTTAACATAAGCACCAATAAATTACTCTTCTCTTGAATCTCACAATTCCTTGAAAATTAACTTCAACTCACAATTCCTTGAAAATGTACTGAAACCAACAATTCCTTGAAAATGCACAAACTCAAACTCATAGTCTAGTAATTGGTGTAGAGGTTTCAGGCTCTTGTCTCCTGTAACCAAGGTACAGGGTTTGAGTCTGAGTTAATTAACCTGCCAGCCATCCATGACTAATGCACTTTATACACACACACACACACACACACACACACATATATATATATATATATATACATATATATATATATATATATATATATATATATATATATATATATACACACACACACACACACACATATTACCTGCTTGCTCTGCATTCTGATAACCGTGAGCAGAAGAAGCCAAAATAGTCATGTGTTTGTGCGTTAACCCACAGACAGCAGAAGAAGAATGGTTGGTTATGTGCTTAAATTCTGCATGCATACCCAAAATAAAAATGTTAACAGTAGGTGTGTGCAGACACATGACAGGCATTCTTAAAGGTGAATGCCCTTAAAGTAATATATGTATTTTTTAAATTAAAAAGTAAATGTTGTGGCAGCGCCCCTGGGCAGTGGTACCAGTCCCAGCCAGTGGGGCCTAGGTGACTGCCTAGGTTGCTTAGTGCTGGTTATGGTTCTGACCGGCTGTACCTAAGCACCCATCTCCTCATAACTGCATAAGTCTGACCACAAATAATTCACCTTCTCTCTCAAGTCTAGAGGTACCATCCAGCCAACAATGAGATCATTGTTAGGGAATTCTCTTCAGCTTGTAGAAGACCTATTCAGAATTACCAAAAATCCCCACAAATGGAGCCATCTGAGAGGACACAAAAGAGTATAAACAGAAAGTCGCATCAGATTCTAAAGAAAACTACAAATCTTTCTTTAGTTATGTTCAACAAGTTATTGAGCTCATGCTTAATAATATCACACATTCCAAGCTCAAGAATATATACGTAGCCAATACATTAACATTCAAATATAGTGCTAAATTTACTGCAACTTCCAAAATTACTGCACCACACAATTCCTAAAAATTGAATTTCCCCTTGAAACAAGTCTTAGAACTGATGTCAAAGACTAAAAATAATACGTATATGGGACCAGACAACGTATCATACTGAATTCTCATCAGTGTCAATTTTGCACTATCTGATCCTCTGTTTTAACTGTTCAACCTCAGCCTAGCCACATGGTTTGTGCCTTACAAGAGTCACAGTGACTTCTCAATAGAAAGGTGGCCCTCTACAGATTCAGGTTATTACAGCCCCACCAGCTTTATATGCAATATGCCGTATCATAGCAGAACTCATTTATGCAGACCCTGACAACTTAACTGATCCAGACTTTACTCATTTTGGGTTTGTGAAGGATAGGTCCTATGTCCTGAATCAAGTAAACATATTTGAAAATGTTACACAGGTTTTGAGCAGTTATAACTCAGTATACAGTGAATATTTTGGTTTGGCCTGGTCTTTGGCAGCATCCCCTATGCTGGTATTATTGAACAAAAAATAATGTAATCCCTTACTTTGGCTGGATTGCAAATTGAATATTCAACAGATCCCAAGTAGTGGAGGTTGCTGGTATCTTCTCAGAACCTAAATTTGCAACTAGGAAATTACAACAGGGATCTATATTGGACAATCCCCTGTCTGGTATATTTTTGCAGACATCCAAGTAAGTATCTCTAAAATGTGGTTGACTAAATTTGCTGACTACAAGCACTGCTATCTGTTCATCTGCTGTTGCCAAACTGCTCCAACACAGGAATATGCTCATACCTATTGTGTTGAAAATGTCTCAGCCCAAATGCAAAAAAGTGAAAGTAGTGCCATGCGGGAAAAAAATCTGCTCCCACTTCATATGTTATAACTGGTATTCCACTCCAAACAGATATTGTCACAATTGACCTGGATATTTATGTGGACACCTCACTTTCTTTCAGTATTCATGTTTCTACCTCAGTCAGGAAACCTTTAACTGGCCCAGTTAATATACAAGGGAATATATTCAAGATCCAAAGAAATAATTTTACCAGTGTACTCTTCTACTATCACACTCATCATCAAAAGCAATGCCCCCTTTGATATACCCAAATCCAAACATATTGCTCAATTGGAAATGACCCAATCATTTTAACCAAAAAGTAAGATCTTTAAACCCTTCAGTTATCTCCAGAGATTATCACAACTCTCCTTACAGTCAGTGGCCTACCAGCTGCTTTGAGGTGACGTGCGTCTTGTGTCTTGCTTTTTTGAGCCATTAAAGATGCAAACCTATTTGTCCTCCTATTTCTTCATAAAAAACAGTAGCTCAATAAGCACCCATACTAGGCAACTAAATTTACATGAACATATAAACAAGATTCAATTGAGGGATGGGTTTCTAACTCAATGTTTCCCAGCCTATGGAATAAGTTAACAGCACAGGTCAGGCAAACTACTACTTTGTTTATCTTTAAGGCTAGTATTGAAAATTGGATGGATAGACACAAATTTACACCTGGGTTCTAATGTATGACTCTGATTTGGAAGATGAGCACTAATAAAAGCTTGCAAAGGTAGTGTCATTTTTTTAAGTAAAAAGAAAATGTTTTGGCAGCCCCTCTGGCAGCAGCGGACCCTTCCCAGCCAGCAGGCCCTAGGTGACTGCATAGGTTGCCTAGTGCTGCCTCTGGCTTTGCCTGCATGTACCTCTCCACATCTTCTCATCCCTGCATAAATCTGACCACAAATAATTCATCTTCTCCCTCAAGTATAGAGGTACCACCCAGCCAACAAATGAGATCATTGTTAGGGACATCTCCAGGGCAAATCTACTTCAGTTTGTAGAAGACCTACTCAGAATTACCAAAACTTTCCTGCAAATGGACCTACCTGAGAGGACCCACGTAACAGTATAAACAGAAAGGTGCATCAGATTCCAAAGGAAACTGCAAATGTTTTGTATGCTCAACAATGCATTGAGCTCATTCTTAATAATATCACACAGTCCAATTTCAAGATGTATATGAGTAGGCATCTTTTGGTCCCTGTGATCACTTCCCAAGTAAGGTTTCTATGTTCCTCCATTCTTAAGTGGAGTGCATTTTATTTGACCTTACCCCAGGCAGCAATTGTGAGGAGATCAAGAAAGCATCTGGTCTATTCTAAAACACAGAAACAGGTAATATAATCATGAAGTGTCAGTTGATGTGGGTGGGTTCAACTCCGAAGAGTAATCACTCCTAAACCACCTATACAACTAATTACATTCTGCATCTTGTCACGCTCTTCTACTGATTGGTAAGACTTATTCATAACTAAATCTAATGTTGTGTTTTACACCTCCTCCTATTATTGCTGGCGTGTTTTTCCCACAATCATACATTAACAGTGTAGTTGGAAGTATCTTCATTTGGACCAAGTGCATATTGCACAGGACTAAATTGCACACAAGTGTCTTCTCTAAGCATAACACACCTACCCTTCATCGCCTTATGTATGTCCTTTAACTTCAGTCCTAGTCAGTCATGTAATCAAGTAATAAAAACTTACACTTGAAAGATTTGCTTAAGCTATACAGCCTAGTCCTTTCTACAGAGATGAAGGTGTTTACCCTGCTTAGTAATAATCTTTACTTTTTGGCAAGTAGGGCATCAATGTTTAAATTCCAAAGCAAGTGAAATAATGAGTGTCACTTTACCCTTGGATTTACCCTTCTGTATTTAACTGTGAGAATTTAATATCTCCATAGGCAAACAAGAAAACTATACACACACATACACACACATATATATATATATATATATATATATATATATATATATATATATATATATATATATATATATATATATAAAACTAAACTACTGAGAAAGAGAGCGAAAACACCAGTATAGCACAAAAAGCAGCATGCTATAAACAGTTTGTGTCCCCTTTTTCTAGTACCCCATTAAGGAAATTGCAAAGACAATCGAGAAGTTTAGAAAAATAGTATCATGAATGCTGAAGTAGAAAAGCATGAACAATAAGTCCAACTTGGCCTATTTCCCTACGTGCAGAGATGAATATCCTGTGGGTTGATTCATTAAGTTTGAGAGCAGTGGCATCCTCCAAGATGGCAGACATGGGCTAAGATATTATGTCTGTTTATCCATCTTTATGTCTTCACTTGGTACCATGTCCTCATAAATGTCAACATCATTTGAAAGAGTTGTTGCGCTGGTTTCTTCTTTTGTAGTGAGGTGTGGGCTTCCTCCATCTTCTAGGATGTCATCTGAAATTAATGGGGTTGAAGGACCATTGGATTTTGCATCCATCTGCATAACCATGATCTTCATTGGGCCCATAATAACATTAAAACAATTAGAAAAAATGTCATAACACTGACATTGTGAGAATTCAGAAGGTGTTGAATTGGGAAATGATTTTGTTCTGCAGATTTTGTTGTGGGAATCACTTGGCATTATTTGTATTGTCAAATGCATGCTGCTTCCCTTAAATCTATAATCAGAATAGCTCAGATATTTAATAATGTGGAGATGCTGTTTCTGAAGAAGAGATGTATTATCTGTGAGAAAGCTTTGCAGTAAATGGATTTATCCTAGAAAATGTTCATTGTGTGTCCCTGAATAAGATATTTTTTTCCCTTTAAATGTTGAGTACTCTGTGCTTGTTCATGTAGATGCAAATCTTCATTATTAAGTTAATCCCCATGTAACTCATTCCCTGGGATTCATGAAGCTCTGCGCAAGGACGGCGTTAACCTTGCACCAACCGTGCAGTGTAGAGATGGCGCAGCAGCACCACATGCATATTAATGAAGGTGCGCTGCCGCAACGTCCACGTGCATAGGAAATGTGCGCGAGTGCAGGGGGCATGTCTAAGCACTGCACGGAGGCGTGAACATGTCGGCTGCAGATGCACATCCCAAAATGCTGACTAGTACAGCCTGCCTC
>NC_056744.1:811944099-811976599 GCF_019279795.1 Protopterus annectens
AACAAACTTGCAACACGTAACATCACCCCCCACCCCCCCAGCTAGGTCGGAGAGACATACAGACATACAATAAAGGTAAATACACCACTGCTTCCCAGACTACCGGCAGGAAACTACCTGTGGGAGAGATCTGCAAGATCTACACTTGAAATATAGACATCAATGTCCCTTATGGGACACCATAAATTAATGACTGGAGCCAGGCCCTGTAATGATTTCTCCGACCAGGCTGTAGGTTGTGCAAGCCTGATAACACATAGGTCGACACAACGTACGACATGAGTCCCGACATGGGGAGAGTGGGCAGTGTGTAGTGGTGTGTTTATACCCCACCTGTGCCCACAGTAAGGATGAGTGCTGTAGAGGGGTGGCAGGTAGGGGAACTATGGGTATGTGATTATGGGCTTAGGCGTGCAGATGTTGGCTGGCAGAGACGTATTAGGACCGCCCCGTGGATCTAAGTAATATTCCGATGTGGGCATAGCAGACACCCATACCTCCCAAACCTAACAGCACATCCACTGGATAGTCTGTAAACCATTGGGGGAACACATAGGGACAATACCATAGAACTGTCCCCGATTACCAGGGACATCCATGATTATGACTCAGAATCTAACTCTGTCCCACCTAAACCCTCCTAGAACTAGTGATATTAGGAGGAAAGGCAGTGGAATACACGTAATGAATAATGACAACATGTAAGAGTCATAAACAGCATGTAGCTCAGACAATGTGTATGACTACATATGCTCTGGGTCTGTCAATGTGTCAGGTTAACAGCACCAAACTTCTAAATGTGTCCCTGATGTTGTTATGCAGTGTCCCTGATTCAGTGTTCATTCTTCCCCATTCATATGAGAGGTCTGATAGTGACAGAAAGTGCATATTCCGCTGACTACCATAGAAAGATGATAGAATAGGTTAGGGTTACCACCTGTCCACCTTTGCGAGGGACAGTCCCCTTTGGGCAGTTGTGTCCTGCAAAATAATTGAAAATATGGCAAATGCCCTGAGATTTTAGGACAAAGAATTCCTATATTGTCTGTAGTAGTTGCATAAAACAATTATTTTGTATCTGAAACACCTAAATGTTATAAGAAACAGAATAATCAACTATAATGCTACAAGAATAAGCTCTTATTTAGGCAAAACAGTGAAGTTCTTTCCTTTGTACTAGCTGTGGGTATGTTTTGACCTGCAAAATCAGACGATTCTACATAAAAGTCCCACCTTGGGCAATTGAAAAGGTGACAACCCTATAATAGGTATGCATGACTCGGCCGACGGATGTGGGTCCCAAAACCCAATTACTTGTCTGTATTGAAGAGTCTCAGTTCCCATGTATCAGTCACATGGGAGCAAATTGTAAGAGGAGCACACAAATAATATGAATAAATCACTGGACAGGCCGCCGATTCTGTACAGTCGAATGGCATGCCGTCGCCTAATGGGCAGCCATTCCCGATAGTGTAGGTATGTAATCCGATGTAATACGCATCACAAGGTAATAGTTTGGTCCTCGCTCCCATCCAGGGGTGTGAGTGTCAGATGCAAACACCAATGTCGGTGCATTTGCAAGTGTGGGAGAGAGTGGGTGTAAGCCTGTTTGGCTACCAGTATGCGAGTATTGCGCTGGTAAAGCAATGTAGAGACTAACTGAGTGTAAGAAGCTGTAACCAGTGGTTAGCATTGCTTAACACTGCGCAAACCCACTCACACTGGCTCACAACTGCTTTAATGTGCCTTACTCCTTCCGTATCCAATGGCCTTGTTCTGCCCTGTGACCAAATATATGTCTTCTGCAAGGCTCGGAACCAGGACCCTGCACACACAGCTAATGTGATTTACCATTACGCCATGGCAGATATACAGACAACGGACAGTACCACAAACATATCATACAGCGCAGTCATTCAACAGTATAGGAATGTATCCCATCATGTAGATGTATATGTGAGTGGTTATGTCCAGCATATAGATACATACATATATAGAGATATATCAGGAACATACCATGTGGCAACAAAGCATTACAAATTAATGAAATCGGAAACACCGGTGACGCCTGTATTATGTAGTGGTGTTGTTCTATGTAATCTCAAGACTCCCTCAGACAGACATGTGTCATTCATACACGCAAACAGTTGTACATTGGCCGTATACATCACTCCGTGCATGTAATGTACATTAACACAACAGTACCTGCCCAGTCATTATGGGTGAACAGTACTCATGCAAGGTGCTGTGTGCAACATCCTCATCATGATAAAGGTAAATGGGGTAACCATAGAGGGACCGGTAGTGTTGTGTGTACAATGGGGTCATCCTCATCACGTGTACCTGGACCATTTAGGAGTGATGTGCATACAAGGATTGTGCGCCTGAGGGACAGGGGTGAGGATAACAGGAGTATGTTGTGATGCATATTACAAGGGTACATGTGTCCAGTGGGCACGTGTGAAATGGAAAGCTATGTATAGGGCAGATGTTATCCTAGGAGCCGATTGGCATTATGTTTCTGTAGGGTGAGGGTCAGATGTGGGGGAAGGAGTGTAGGTATGGCTGTGGAGGATAAGTAGGGTAGGATCACAGACAAGACAGCATACAGGGTTGGTATATGACACATGTGGGGGGGATACACCTTGGACGGGGATGGGTATTTGGCATTAACAAGCCCATGGGAACAGTGGGACAGAGGTCCTCAGCCATGGGCAGCCACCATTGCACCTAAACAGCTGTAAAGGAGGCAGTGCTGTGGACTGTCCAGGAGGGGCAGCATCACCCTGTAAATGTGACACTCCGCCCTTGAGCTTGCGTATCTGGCTTTGGAACCCCTTAATGAGCCCCCAGCGCAACACGTCCGGGTCCGAATGACAGCAGACATGTACCTGTCTGTCCTGCTCATAGGGGTGACATGCCCCATCCACAGTGGTGGTACCACCAGAAGATGGTGCAGAGCCAACAGAGGTTGATGTCCAAGGCTGGACCCCAGATGTGCTGGTGCCCGGTGCCATGGTCGCTAAAGTGGGAAAGGAGGTTCTGCCGGGACCTCCCAACCCATTCAGCCTATGATGTTGCAGTTTAAACCCACATATGGCTTAGTGATAGACAACAGCATACAGGATTGCCTACAACAGTATGCATAGATATCACCATCAACCCAACACAACAAATGGTATACATTTGCAGAGGGAGCACAACACATGCATATATATACTGCATGCCATCTGTACAATGTGTAGTAAATGTGTGACCGCAGCTATGAACAGTTGCCCATTATTGGCTTGTCACTGGGAACCTCAGACAGTGTCTTTTATACCACTGTTTCATGTGACATATGTCCAGTCAGGGATGCGATGGCAGTAACATATCCCTATCATCATGTACTGTCTGCAATCCTCACACTATGCTCCTGCTGTGCACAGATGTGTGTTCAGTGTGTAACACAGGAAACAAACGATTCCACACACTGACTAGTTCACAGATGGCCCTACAGATGGGGGTCTCTCATGGACAGAGTACAGTCATGTCTGCATTAAAACTTGCAGAATAGCCATTACCACACACATGTTAAACAGGCAGTAGTCTCAATGCAGCATAGCTACACTTATATGCTGTAGTCACATGTGGCACATCACCCTCCTGTCTTTAGGCTATTTCCCACTGTGTATGATGTTTGAGGTACATCCAGATATCATCTGTGATGCCGTTTCAGAACACCACATCCAGGTACCACTCACAGTGACTGTCATGGCCAAATACCAACATGTTTTTCCTAGATAGTGTACTGTGTTTATCATGCGAATGGCTATGGGAGCACCATCACAGCTGCTCCACATGCAATCAGCTAGAGGAGGACTGCAATATGTGCAGAGGCCATCACCTGATCATGTCCATCACTTACAATACATGTGCAGTTGCTGAGCAGGTGTACACCTCCACATCCACCAGAGAGTGTGTGGGTGGGACAGGCAAAGTACACCAGAGAAGGGCTTGGAGACCTAACCTAAGCATCGTCTGCCACACGCCTAACAGTACAGAGGTCAAACCCCTGAATGACTAGTCATTACTATTACATGTGCATGACGTTACTACATGTGCCACAAGGCCGACATGTTGCTGTGCTGTAAGAACATGTGTGTAGGTGAGAGACATCTGCAACAGAGATATAGTAGACATACATTAGGTGTGGCACACATGCCTGTCCACGTGAACGGATGCCATTGTCACCATAACCACACTCTCTAATGGACTCGCAATGAAACTCTTTTCCAGGGCCACAAATACACAACCTAACTACTTCGTTTGACACACTGCAGTAATGCACAGGACTACATGCACCACAGGGGATATCTGGAGGTTCTATGGGCTAGGCATGTGAAGTGTTTGACATCTGTTGGTATGCCAATGAGGGTTATACTGGGAGTGACTGTGGTTGAGAGCATCATAACCCACATGCAGACACAAGCTACCAGTACTGACATGCATGTATGCATTGCTGCATGGGTGTGTAGTGGTTGGCTGTGCAAGATGGCTGTACAAGGCTGGGTGAGGGGTACTCCTTGGCATTGCATCAACTGATAATGGTGTGCAGTGCAGGGGTGTAGTGTCTGCAGTGTCCCACACAGATGGCTACTGCATGATCTGCCCTGACATCCTGGTTACCAAAGTGTATGGCCATAGCTTTGCAATGCATGCCATGTCTGTGTTTGATAGTCCTTCACATGGACATTGCCTGGGATGTGCATGTCCCACACTACTGTACAGTGACATGTACAGGTGTACCTGGTTTGGCAGGCACATGTTGTGTACACAGACTGTTACCCCCCAATATGCCAATACTGTCCTGGTGTGGCAAAACCTGCTTATAGTGAGCAGGTCGATCCTGCACCTGCATTGATAGTATGATACAGGTATTCCCTGGTGTCAGTGACATTGATCCACACAGGGCACATGTGTATGGCATTGTATGGCCTTTGTGGCTCAAATTTGATGGCACCACATATGTTGCAGGCATCCAGTGGGGAACATAGTGAAGGCAAAATGTCCACAAATATATGCCTAATGTACTGCTGTACAGGGTGCCATGTCATCTGCATGCCACTGCATTCACACCATGCCTACTATCTGTCATCAATGTGCATGGTACTAGCCACATAGCAGGATATCCTAGGCACCTTTGTTTGTGCATCGCACATGAGTGCAGGACATATACCGGGTACTAGTAGGGTTGCATACGTTGTTCTCCAGGCCTTTTGCCAGATGTAGGGGTATGGCTTGCCAACAGAGTCCCATGACTAACTGACAGCTGTACTCCTCGTGAGGTGGCCAATGTGTCATAAGATGGACACCATATAGGAAAACTACAAAATCCGCTCCCCAACATGTCCAATGGTAAGACACTCAAAGCCACCTCTACACAGGCTCTGACAGACAAACACACACTTGCCATGTCCTGTATACGAACCCCTACCTACAGTATCACAACACAGCAACATGCTTTTAGGGTACGCACTATGGCGATTACTGGGTTACAGCACACCTACAGGTGTAGACCTAGGTGGGTGATAACAGCAGGATTGATAAAGGTGGGCATGTGATTTGTACAGAGAGAGCATACTATACAAAGCACTGTACTTGTCTCACACAGGCAGACACACACACACACACACACACACACCTGGCATGTCGGGGATTAGAACACTGACCTAACTACTTTAGCACACTACAACATTACGCAGTTACATAACGCGCTACCCAGATCACTGGGTTACAGTAGTCCCAGAGGTGTATTTGTAGGTGGGTGACATCATCAACCTTGCCAAAGGTGGGTATAGGAATTGTATGGAGTGTGAGCAGTCTAAAAGCATTATACAGTCTGCAGGCAGACGGGGACAAATGCACACACACACACACACACACACACACACACACACACACACACACACACACACACACACACACACACACGGCAAGTCTGGGATTAGAACACCGACCTAACTACTTTATTACACTACAGTATTACGCAGTTACAGAACGCGCTACCGAGATTACTGGGACACAGCACTCACAGAGGTGTATTTCTAGGTGGGTGACATCATCAGCCTTGCCAAAGGTGGGTATAGGAATTGTATGGAGTGTGAGCAGTCTAAAAGCATTATTAAGTCCTCAGGCAGACAGAGACAAACACACACACACACACACACACACACACACACACACACACACACACACACACTCCAGTGGTGGGAACAGAACACCTGCCTATCTACAGATCACTATTACAATACTACATAGTTATGAGTCATGCCACACAGACTACACATGTCAAGGCTGTCATTATGACCTTCTAGGAATGCAGACATCAACAGGGATGCTGGCAGTTAAGATGTACATACCTGTGAACCTGTGTGTTTAAAGTAGGAATCCATCCTGACCTGGAGTATGCCCATCTGTGGAATGGACGACTACTATCACCATGCAAGTTTACAATAGCCATGCCCATACACATTGAGGTACATAACCAACACAAGGTGTCACTGGGCATGCTCACACACTTAGCAGCACAGGGCTGTTTTGGAATGCACTATGTGTCCATCAACACAAGGTTATACTGGGCATGCTCATACACTTAGTAGCACAGGGCTGTCTGGGATGCACTCTGATTCTAAACACGGAAGGCCAAAGTGGCCATGCTATTACAGTTAGATGTAAAGAACACATTGTAATGGACTCTGGTGTTAGTAGTTGTCATTGTTAGCAGGAATGCTGCTCTAAATATATCTGTCACCGGTCTTATACACAACATCTGCTGCTGTCCGTCACCTTAGATGTACCATCCTATACCAAGCACAATACCACGACTCGCAGTGATGTCTTGCTAAGAGTGGCGACTGCTTGCCCAACACAATGAGCCTTGCTAGAAGTGGCAGCTGCTTGACCAACACAATGAGCCAATTTCCTGCTGTAATTACGAGATTGTCCAGTGTTTGTCATTCTGGGATGACATGACTGACAGTACACAGGCCTTTGACGCATATCACATGCATCCATGACTCCAGGGAGTGGGGATAATACCCAAGTCACATCTGCCCATATAGTGCTATTCCAAGGCAAATGTCCTAACCACAGGATAACACCCTGACACCTAGAGGACAACTGCATTGTATGCTTATGCTAACCAGTGCTAAATGTGTAGCGTCCATAATCACAGCTGGTCACTGTAGATCCAACAATGGGGAGTACTGACATCTGTGCAGTGAGGAACACCTGACTGAAGGCTCTGTAGTGCACAATAGCACTACCACCATATACCTCAGAACCAGACATGTGGGCCATAACACAGGTATGGACCGCTCCAGGTGGTGGTGTCCCCACATACATAGAGGCCACCCACATGTACTGACCGGTACTCCTACAAAAGGCATCACAGATGAGTCAGGTGCAGGACACAGTGTCAAATGCTACATTCTAGGATGTAAACCTCAGACACCACCATGCCCTCGGACCACCAACACACATCCATACATGTTGTAGGACATATAAGAGTACACCACCATGTGACCCTTGACCAGTGGACTGTACCAAGCTCTACATCAATTGTAGAGAGTACCCATGTACTGACATGGTTGCATCATGTGTTATGCAATGCAATGATACCACTGTCTGTAACCAGGTCAGCTGTACACATACCAGGGGTCCTCGGTTATTTACAGCATTAGCAGATGACTGTTGCTGTACACCAGTAAACACCCTCATGTTTGAATATGACATACATGTACCTGCCCTGGATATGTACATGGCAGACACACACAACATACTTGTAAATAGCATAGCTGTTGTTGTCCTTTATGCAGACAGGTGGCTACAGCCATTACACACATGCACATGGAATGTAGGTCCATGGCTGCCGAATGCTAACAGTACATAAGGTGTGATATCAATGTTGGCAGAGGTAACATTCCCTCTGTACCCTTGACCAGTGGACTGTGCCAAGCTCTACATCAATTGTAGAGAGTACCTATGTACTGACATGGTTGCATCATGTGTTATGCAATGCAATGATACCACTGTCTGTAACCAGGTCAGCTGTACACATACCAGGGGTCCTCGGTTATTTACAGCATTAGCAGATGACTGTTGCTGTACACCAGTAAACACTCTCATGTTTGAATATGACATACATGTACATGCCCTGGATATGTACATGGCAGACACACACAACATACATGTAAATAGCATAGCTGTTGTTGTCCTTTATGCAGACAGGTGGCTACAGCCATTACACACATGCACATGGAATGTAGGTCCATGGCTGCCGAATGCTAACAGTACATAAGGTGTGATATCAATGTTGGCAGAGGTAACATTCCCTCTGTACTGGTCACCCATTACACCTATCATATCATACAACAGTCCATGTGTCATGTATGTCATTACACATGTCCACCAATTACAATGCCTACAAACATGCCCAACTGACAGGAGTGTAGGACCTACACACATGTACATGTAGTGGTGTGCGTTCAGATACCATGCATGTGCAGTTGCTGATGTATGCAGGTGACGTTTATCTTAGTACATCATGCAGTTGCAATGCAGCCTCAACATTGCCAACTGTATATGGTGATATGCTGAATGTACGGAAAAATGTACCTCAGATATGGACAGATGTGTGGAAATAACTAAGTGGTGGGGCATCTTTGCAGATGGTTGTTTGCTGAGGACAGCTCACAGGTGTGTCACAAGTGGTCCTACAATAACCTGTGTAACCGGTAGGCAATGGTTTCATTAATTGAAGGGCATAACACACAACATAGACAGTGGTCAGGGTGACACTGAAGGTAAATCACTTGACACCTGCAACAGTTAAGACCTCCTGTGTGCATATATCAGCACTGTTGCCAAAGGAAGCATCAGTACACTTTGTAACGCGTGCAATACTGCTGTAGGTCTGTCATACATATCATGAGCTAGGCAGGTGTTTGATTCACAGTACTGGCATGTGTGGTGGCATGTGTGTCCATATATGTCACGTATGGTGGGGAATACATCTCAATTGTTACTCACTCTCCTGTACATTAGTGTAGACATCTGTACAGACTGCAATGTAGAAAGCAGGACATAGACAGGGGGCATGTATCTTACACATGTGAGGTATCTTTATGTGCATGATATAGGTGTATTCAATAGTGAATGCCACAATGTGTGTATGTGTGTGTGTGTGTGTGTGTGTGTGTGTGTGTGTGTGTGTGTGTGTGTGTGTGTGTGTGTATGGCTGTCTGGTCCTTGGAGTGAGGATGTATGTTACCATACTGAACGGTTAAGACCCCTCCCCCATCCAGGTGATGCAATCTACTATCCGTGCTGATGTCCCCGATCTTAGGCCATACTGATTACCTGTACATGTGTATTCTCTGTGGTGCATCATGTAGGTACACAGTACTGTAATGATGATTTGCACATAGGCAGGGGTCCTCACTTCAACAGTAGCAACGGTGTGTGAGTGTGTGTTACTGTTTTGGTGAATCCGCGTGTGTGTGGTTGTGTTACTGTGTCACTGAATACATGTGTGTCAATACCTGAGTGTGTGGGTGCAGTTGTGTATTGGCATCCTGTCATGGGAACGTGTATTATTGCTTCCCAATGAGGCATCACACTTCCCACTGGCCTCTACCCTTGTAATCAGCTAGACCGCTCTCTTACCTCACCACTCTATGTAACTCTACCTGTGATGTCACCCAGTATGGATGTCATGTCTGTAGCCACAGTAGCTTAATACACAGCTATCTTGCTCTTGGATCAGTAGACGTGTTTGGAATGTGGGACATTCTCACTGCGATGTGGCAGCTACAAGGTGCATGCTGGTTTATTCATACATACTTGTGAGTAGTCCACATTGACATATGGGGCACTAATTGCAAACACTGACATCCACTGGCATGTGCAATTAGACCTGAAGGAGGAAAGCAGAACATCATGACCAACATGCAGTTACTGTTGTTACACAAGACACATACTGTTAACAGTACGAAATGCATTGTACACCTGTAGTACATTGTATGTCTGCTGCCTGTCAACAGTACTCAACAATTGTAAACTACACGTATCCTCCTAGTCTGCTCACCCTGTGCATCAGACCATATCAGCATGTCCCTGCACCGATGGTGTGGATATCAGGGATGCGGCATAGGCATTATCATATGCACAGTGTGATAATGTTTGCCAGAGGCCTAGGCTGCACCATTGGATGACATTATGTGTGTGAGTTAGGGCTTTTGATCTAATTGGGCATATGTGGATGTTATGCATGTGTGTGTTTCGGTGCCCTACATATATTTCTGGTGTGTGCGTGTATGTATGCACACAGTTCTGGCATGTTTCTGGCCTACCCAGGGGTATTATTGACAGCTGCAGACTGTACAGGCCAGGTTTTACAGTTCACGGTGTCTGGCCACGGACATGTGACCTGTGACTGTCAGGGGCTGCACGGGCACTACCAGGCAGAGGTGCAGATCGGGTACTGTCTGATGACACTTGTCCACTGGAACCGTGTCCCTGTTGGGACCACCCAGGGCCACGTGCACGTGGCCTGCTGTGTCATGGTGTGGACAGCACAGCACTAGCTGCACTGCTGCTGCTACCGCCACTATGGGAGTGGACATGTGAGGTAACTCTTTCATGTAGACCTGAAACAGGTGATGTAGCAGGCCTATGTCCACGTGCCTGACATCTCACTCCTACCAGAGGTTCCAACACAGACAGCTCATGCTCATGGATTGTCATGTCACAGTCAAGTACTCCAACCATTTCACCCAATCATCTATCCAAAGCTTCAGCAATCTGCTGTTGAGCATTTACCATAGCCTGGATGTTGTTGTTTAAAGAATGGACAGCAGCCCTCTGCAGCCTCTGATCTTCTCTGTTGTGTCATTCAGCACATGTCTGTGCCTCCATTACAGCCTGAAACATGCGTCTGGTGACACCAGCTGCTGTGGTCTATCTTGCAGGGGCATGTTGGCCAGAGGTCCTCCTATGAGCAGAACTGGCTACATGCCTGTGTGGGGCATCACTAGTCAGTTGGCTGACACCATGGTGTGCAGGCACACCTTCCATAGCCCCCACACTTTCCTGTTCCAAGCTACCACATGCCAACTGTCCTTCCTCTATGGCCACTGGTGATGGGGTATGTGTAGGCATAGGATCTGTGTGCAGGGATGAGGGGAATATAGGTGGAATGGCAACCAATGGCACAGATTGAACCCCTGACAACCCTGCCTGTGCCTCAATCATACATTCATCATCACTGCTAGAGTCTGTGGGGACACTAACATCAGATGGACCTCAGGAGGGCAACGCATCTACATCACCTGTGAGGGGCAGACAAGAACTGTACATTACAATCTATACAACCGACACACACACGCAGACACACACACACACAGACACACACACACACACACACAGGCACACACACATGCGCACACACACGCACACACGCACACACGCACACACACACACACACACACACACACACACACACACACACACACACACACACAGATACACTGCTACCCACCACATCCAAACAAACCATCCTACACTACTTACGAGCAGGTGGGCAAGCCCCCCTACACCCCCATGTGGGTGTCTGCACCCCCACACCCCTCTACTTTAATATTCTACCTCTGAGATCACACAAACAGACGCACAAAGCAAACCCACACCCACACATTACAGCCACCCCAGGAACACACACCACACTCAGAGCACGCACTTGCACACACTACAGCCCTCAGAAACACACTTACACACAGTAACCTACCTGATCCACAACACCAGAAACACTGACTAAATGTCCCTTAACATCGGGATATTAAACCTCGCGCTTCTGGTGTTTTGGTACTGTGGTCTTTTGGACTTTAAGCCTCGTGATTACGCGTGTTGGTATGTCAAGCAGTCGGCATTTGGTAGGTATCCCATTTATATGTACCTCCATGGTTATGTAGATGTTGTTAACCTATCTATATATCTACATACATATGTATATCCCCATATATCGACATATCTCTCTCTCTCTCCCTCCCTCTCTCTCTCTCTCTCTATATATATATATATATATATATATATATATATATATATATATATATATATATATATATTGCATACACCTTTCATTGGGTACATGCCGGTTTGTCCTATTTCCACACATTCCTACCTTTTGTGTTTTAACCTGTCAGTATACACAACTGCCATTGGTACATCTCAGGTAGCTTAGTGGTAGGTTATTGTAAAGATTGTGTACATGAAACAAAAAATGCACAACAAACACCAGGCACCTCCGCAGATACAAAATACAAGTCCACAAATGCAAAAAAGACTGCTGAGGTAAGGCTCCAGGATTTCAAAAACAATATCACATCAAACGATGGTTACTAGCAGTACTGTCTTTAATACAACACAAGCGCTTTCACACAGAGCTTCATCAGGTGTATGTACAAAGAACTAAAACACACCTTTTTAAACACATAATTGCATCACATGACTTGCATTAATCAAATGTCAATACCTTTAAATTTGATTAATGCAAGTCATGTGATGCAATTATGTGTTTAAAAAGGTGTGTTTTAGTTCTACATACACCTGATGAAGCTCTGTGTGAAAGTGCTTGTGTTGTATTAAAGACAGTACTGCTAGTAACCATTGTTTGATGTGATATTGTTTTTGAAATCCTGGAGCCTTGCCTCAGCAGTCTTTTTTGCGTTTGAGATTGTATACATGGTTGCGTGTTCTTTTCTTGGCAGTGGTAATTTTACCTCAGAGCAGGCACTGGTAATGCAAGGGTGATTAATGCACATTTCAGCGGTTGTGTGTTCCAAATGTTTATTATTCTGTGGAATACTACCTATATATGCAAGCTGTGGTTAAGGTATACTATGTAACATGTAAATCATCTCTGACTTTATTGGGATTTGAACCAGGACTGCACAGATATTATAAAAATGCTGTAGCCATTACACTATTGACATTGACGTTCCTTCTGCCTATTTCCTATGTCCATGAATCCTATGTGTAAGCTTGGCTACACAACAGCCACACCCAGTGAGCTTCTCGAAATACCGACATGACACATGAATTGGGAGACTATACATTAACATCCTAACTACATTTGGCATAGCCACTCACTGACACACTTCAGGGGAAACCTTGATGTGTGATTGGCCAACAGTATATACACCCCTGGGATCATGTGTCCCAGACACATACAGCCAGGGTGTGGGGGAGCCACTCCAGTTCTACAGCTGCAACACCTGTTGGGGAAATTGAATGCTGTTGGTTTGTTATGTTAACATGCTCTTTTGATATCACTATGTGCCCCTATCGCCCTACAGCACACCGGTCTTCAACAGCTTCCAGCAACTCTGCCTGGAATCACTTCATTGGCTATGCTTGACAGAGGCTCAGTTACTTCATCAATGGTGCAGGTAAAGCCACCACACTGTAGCTATGCTTCCAAATGCCCTTGAGCAGATAGCCTACTACCTATCTGTGAACCTCTACAGTGCAGGCCATCTCCAACATCATATGTGATTCTACAGAGTTTTCTGATCACAATATACAGTGTACATTCACCATGTAGTCAGACAACAGTTAAATACAGCAATAGCATACAGACTACTGATACATAATCACACCAAAAGCCTATCTTGGAAGCTAGTGGACATGTATAGGTTTCAGGCTTTGTATTGCTTACCAGTAGGTTACCTACAGGAAAGATGGGACACAAGCACAGATGGGATACATGCCTGCAACAATGCCATACCAACTTGCATGTGTCAGCCTAAGGCTTTGGAATGCTGGCCAAGACTATTGGCGCACCTATGGTGCCATTTTAAGGCAGGTCTCAGAGATGGATCTCACCTCCATGAACTGCACAATAGCGGAACCAATGAGGGTTGGCGACTCAACACCAGGGGTAGTACTCACAACATGCACGCACTCACAGCACCCCTCAGTATGGACAACATCTACATCTGTTCTGTGACTGGGACCTGTATAAGGCTCCTGTGAGCACACCAGCACTACCAAACTACAACCCATAACACACATTTCAGCCATTGTACATGGACTGGCACAGGCATGGAGGGGGTGTATCCATATTCATCGGGGATACCTAAACCTCCAAGTTAGTGGGGCAGCATGATACCTCTGTGATCATCCATTTGCTGCTAACATCAGCCACGACTGCAATGCAAACTGTGAGATGCAACAGATAACCCTCCATGACCCAGGACCACCACTACAACTATCTGGAGACAGTGGTAAACATAACAGTCCTGCCAGACACCCTGTTATTGATCAGTGTCGGCTACCCTACACTTAACTGGATAACCTACTTGAGTATGCACTTCCAGGCCCAGCACTTCCTGGGATTTATCACCTCATATGGCCTGTATCAGTTGGTAGATGAACTAACGAGAGGTGAAAACATACTAGAAGTGGTAATCACTGACATGTGCAACAGGTGCACTACAGCAGATGTAAACTGGTCACTGTTTAGATCTGACCATGAACTATTCACTGATGATTTCTACTCCCAACCATCTCCCCCACACAAGGAACACACAGTCAATACCTTTCCTACAGCTAAATCCACAGGACTAATGACAGAGGTGGGAGGGTTCACACTCCCCACGCTCAAGGATGACACTGCTCAAGATACAGACAGAATTATGAATGCACTCTATAAACACCTACAAAGATATATGGGTCGTGCCATCAATGGTAAACCAGGACTAGCTACTCCTACACAAGGACACCAGTCTGCGGAACCCCATCATTCTATACAACAGAAGTAGTACAGTAGTCCAGAACAACAGCAAATCCCAAGACATGCAGAGGTCCGTGATCAGTATTAGCAAGATACTTATGTTACTCATGTAATCATCCAAGGCTGACATTCACACGTAAATAGGCATGGATTTGGAATATGGCCACAAAGGCTTCTTTGGCTATGTCAAGGATGTAAGCAGTAACCCACAGATTTGCACTGTGCTGGTGCAATATTGCACTGAATATACTGACCCTACTGATATAACCAACACACTTGATGATACATTCGGAGAAAGCTTCACCCTCTACTGGGCCCACAACAATACCCAAAATGTACAGTATCCCAGACATCTGTGACATACAGATGGTAATGGCCCTTTCAAATGGCATGACAGAGCGTCAATGGAGGCAGATGGTGTCCCAGACTACATCCTGCAGACACTACATGACAAAGTGGCCCCCCGCCTAATTTAGCAATTCACCATCAGCCTCTACACAGGCTACATGGCCATTCATTGGCACATGGCAACAGCTATTACACTCCACCAAGGTGGTGACACAACTGACCATAGTAACTACCACCCCTTAGGCCTGAGTAGCCTGATCTGCACGGCTATGGAGTGCATCCTCATGGCACTCATGAACATAGACAATGGTAACCTCCAGACACTTGACCCAACCCAGGTCATCTTGATTGAGTGCAGATCATGCCTACTGAACCAGTTTGGCATCTTACAGCCCCCTAGACTTTAGGTGTGGGGTGTGGTAGTTCACACATACGACCTAGACCTCGCCAAGGGTTTTGACACCATTCCCCACCAAGGTATTATTTCTACACTCACCAGCCAGTACATACACCCATACATCACAGGTTGGTTTGCCAACAGGCTTACACACAGAACCCACATGGTAAGCCTAGCAGCCTCCAGGTCCAACTCTTGACCAGTCACAACTGGTGTCCCACAGGACTCAGTCCTGGGACCCCTATTGTTTGGACTACAGCAGGCCATGTTTGGTGATTACTGCAGACTGGGAGCCATAAGTGACAGTCCAGCTGTCAGAGACATCCTTCAAGGGGCCTCAGAGTGATGGCCTCCAGCTAAAGGCCACATACTGCATGGTCATTCCATTTTGGGAAACTACACACATACATATTAACACATGAGTGGTAGACAGTATAATTCAGACAATGTAATGGGTATGTGGGGACTACATTACATAGTGAGCTCTCCTTTGACAGTCATATGTGCGAAGTAGTTAGGACATCCATCTATGCAGGCCATCTGATTACTTAATGGTTCACATCTAAACAAACTTAGGTTATTGTGCCCCTTTACTCATCAGTCATCAATCACATCATTGAGTATGATAACCCATTTTGGCTGTACCTCAGAAGACATATCTGACAGCTGGAAGGGCCACAAACGTAGCTTGCATAGAGGGATAATGCCATCAGACATGTGTCCTATGCTGCCAGACTGCATAAACTCATGCATTACTCAGTGGCATCTCATTTACTCAGGGATGATATTTGCTGGCCAACAAAGCTGTGTCCAAGTCAGGCTTAATGGATATGCTCCACCTATGGGCATCCATGTCACAGTGAGCCACACACTGTAATGAGCTACACCTTGACACAACCATAACTGGAAGATGCTGTAGTGGCAGATTCCTGTCATGGGTGCTCCTCATTATTTGGAACTACATCCCTGATTACATTATACGAAACCCCTCACCGACACTCCAAGGAATCCTTGCAGAGTGGGTGGGGAACAGTGGATACACCCCAGGGATCCCGCAATTGGCTCTGCTCCACAGAGGGACAGTTAGTTAATCAATGGGGTGGTGACAGCAGACACTTTTTTCCTATGCTTATGACTGGCCTCGGGCAGTTAGGCATGTACCTACCTATGTATCTATGAACCTATACATACAGTATGGACACATGCTGATAGCTTAATTTACTCTTCAGGTATTGACTTACCTTGTGACAATTGCAATTGTGTGTACAATAGTTGAGGGCTGCCTATGTAGGATGCACACAGTAGACCACCTATACATGACAATTTACAGGTGGTCGTGTGTGTGTGCCATCCATGTTTGCTGTGTGTGCAGATGGAGAAGGGTGTCAGTCCATAAGTGCCTACACTGTCAGTGCATGTGCTATACGTTCCCTCTTTGCCAAGGCATGGGCATACTGGGCATGCCTACATCTGCCTACTGGGGCTGGCACAGGGTGTTCGTGGTCTGAGTCCCTCTGTGTCTGTGGGGCCCTTGGCAATGGTGGTGGGCTGCGAGGGCCTTCACCATTCTGTCCCTGCTGCAGCTGTTTCCGCAGGATCATATTGTGTAGCATGGCACATACTATGAAGATGTGGGCGCACGGGCCTGGAGAGTACTGCAAGGCTCCACCAGATATGTCCAAGCAACGGAACCATGATTTCAGCATCCCAAACACGTGCTCTATGATGATTCTGGTTTCTGCATGTGCCTCATTAAGGAGTTCTTGTGTGGCTGTGTGTGCATTTCTGATGGGAGTCATCATCCACGGTTCCAGTACATAGCCAGCATCCCCCACCAGGTGGCCATATGGGATGTCCCCCCTGGCAAATACCTGATACAGCTGTGAGGCATGCCAGATGTGGGAGTCGTGATAGCTTCCAGGGCTGCCAGTGCACACATCCATGATAATGCCCTGGGCATTGCACATGATCTGGCAGATGATTTTGGGGTATCCCTTGCGGTTTATGTAGCACCTAGCCTGCTCACTGAGTGGTGCCTTGATGTGTATGTGCATGCAGTCTATTGCACCCAGTACCTCCGGGTAGTCTGCCACACAGTGGAAGAGACGCATATTGCTGGCCAACTCCTCCTGTGTTCGGCAGAAGTATATGTGCTCATTGGCATGTGGTAACATGGCATCCAGGAACTGGTGGAGTACCCTGGATGCTGATGCCTGTGGGATCCCATGATATCCCCATTTGGCCTTTTAAAGGTACCTTTGGCTAGTATTCTCAAGCTTACACATACCTTTGTGTCCACTGGAATGGGTTCCCCTCTGTTATTTCTGGCTCTGAGGCATGGCCGGCACAGCTCAACAAGTTGCTGTATGGTTTCCCTGTCCACCCTGTAATGCTCTATCTCCAGATCATGTAGCCCCTGGTAGGTTACCCTGGGTCTGAACACTCTTCTCCTCCTTCGGTGCCTGAGATGGTTGTCAGCATCATCCTCCACACCACTGTCAGTCTCCAACACATGCTGGTGAATCAAAGCTATGGCAGCCCCTAACATGTACATATTAAAATTTCCAATCTGTATACACCAATGGTGCAGAGTGTCTGGGAAAACACAAGTGTGTGTGTCGGGCTTTCACACCTTATACTATTGTGCAGTGGATGATGCTGGTGTAATTGGGTGTGTATGTGCAATTCCAGCTGCAGGGTATCTTAATGATGGGTTTTACAGCAGGTACTGCTATTGTGGGGCCTTTGGTGTTGACGTACACTTGGCTGTCATGATTGATCTATTTCCTTTTACTTCACTTTTCAACCCAATTCCCCTCCCATTGTCAAGCATGCATTCAGCTGCCTGCTTTCTTGTTTTGTACTTTCCCAACCCAGGATTGTGTTGTGAAATGTGTCATGTAGCTGATCTACTGCAAGTTTGCTTTGTTCTGCTGTGACAGTTCTCTTTTCTTTGCGGTATGGCACCTTCCCTTTCCTGTTCTGCAGGTAGCTGCTAGCAGCCTTGTTAGCTGTTGTTAATGGCCCACTGTGAGTTCCCAGGTGCTAATTACTTATTTGTACTCCAATTACCATGCTGTAGCATTTCCTTATTGTCTTCCCATATCCTTCCTGTTTCAGCTATGGTGCATGCCACGCACAGCCATTTACCGGGTTTCAAGCATGTTTTCATCCACGTTCACATGCACTTTCAGTTACCTTGTGTGCTCTCATCTAAGCAAAGCTATGGCTACTTCCACACCCCTATCCTGTGGCTTTGCTTAGCAACAGGCAACCTGGATTAGCAATGCTCAAATGTGCTTACAACTATGGTGGCACACCCCTCTCTTGATGTCATGTTTACCTCCAGGCCACACCTCGGTGTTGTACCACTACGCTGTGTGGTACATCCTTACGCCGGCAGGGATTTTGTGATTCAGTATTACTTGACTCATTTGCATGGCATTGACTACTAATTCCTAGTTACTGCACAGAACACTGTCACAGACCCTTAACAACCCTTGCGCCATGATTGTGGTGTAGCATGCGTGCCATTGACTATTATGGGGAATTCATGAATTGTGTTACATTGCAGTTTTATGACATCTAAATATATTTTCATTGTGATCCCATTTGCGCACCAATGCACTGCAAATCTACTTTGTGTTAGTGTGGTCATGACATTAAATGTTATTTTTTTATGTGTTGTGCATGTATTTTTTATGCCATTGGCTATACATTTAGCCATTGGCCTATATTAACATTATAATACGTAAGTTTGGTCCGCTTTCATGGCTCCAATTTTATGTTTGAAAAAATGTAAACCGTTTTTATGGTTTACATTTTTTCATGCTTACGCTATGCCTGCACCTCTTCATGAATCGCTATATACCTTCATTTGCATGCTACACTGCTGCGCATGGGGTAATTATCATACATGCACTGAGAGCTGCGCAGTTCTGGTGTATGCTGGTAGTGCACGTGGAAACAGCTCATACCTGAATTGCTCAGTGGCCATATTTGGCATTAGATCGCAGATGCTACTCCTGAGCCTGGCGTAAGCTTCATGAATCCCAGGGATTATTTAACAAAAGGGCTCACAAACAGTACCCAGGAAGTTATGGCAGTTGGCTCTACCTCCTCCAAAAGACCCATCACTAGCAGTGTACCCCAGAGTTCAGTTCTTGGGCCACCCCTCTTTGGTATTTACTTCTTGTAAGTCAAAGATAGGTTTGTGGCTAACAATGTCTGTAGATGAATTCAAAGTTGATGCCATCATAGTCTCCCCAGAGAACACCAAGATGTTCTAAGAGGGCTTGCCCCAAAAAAAATAGCTGGTGTCAAACCTAGAGAATAAAACTAAATGCCAAGAAATGCATAATAATATCCTTCAGCAAGCATGACTCCACCTGTAACTATCACATTGGCAAAACAACCCCTAAAAACTGATCTCATATTTAGGGATCTGGGAACCTATGGGAACAATTAGCTTTTTTTGATCACCATGTATCCACTGTTGTAAAGAAGTCTTTTTTCATTGTACAACTTATTTCTAAAAGTACTAAATCCAGATTCAGTGATATAATTGTTCCACTGTACTTGGCACTGATTATGCCAATCACTGAGTATAAAGCCCCTTTTGATATGCACCTGTCCAGTCACTTGTCATAACTGGAATGATCACAACACCTTCTCACTAAAAAAGTCAAATCATAACAAATATGCAGCTCATTACAAAGCCTTGCCACTCGTCTCAGTATCATACAGGTTACTGACAGGCCAGCTCTGCCTCTTGTGTACAACTTCAATGGACTCTGTTCTCTCAGAACATCTGAATGTCCAATGGAATGATAAATAACTGTTCAAATGATCGCAGTCTCATTTGCAAAATAAATAAAAAATATTTGAGAGATAGGTTTGTATCAAAGAGAATACTGCTTCTATGTAACTGTCTTCTATTCTACATAAAGCAAAGTACCCCTTTTAGTCTATTGAAATGTAATTTTGGCAAATTGATTAGTAAACACAAATTCACTCCTGGTTTAGGACCTCTGTCCCTCATGAATGTAGGAAACAAGTAAATGCTCCAACATATCTTTGTCTGGCCCATCTCTTGGTTATTTATGTACAAAATATAAGTGCTAAAATCTGCCATGACAATGTAAGGCTAGGCTACTTATGATCCTCACAGATCAATAGCCTAGTAAATACCTGAGAACCTATGAATTTCAGTGGGGAATTATTCCTAGAAAATGTCTCAGGCCTCTGTTGGCTCTTTTGTAAGCTAGTTTTGTATAACAGGCTGTGAGAAAGAGTTATCTTTGTTGGTTGTTTCAGAAATGTCACAATACACCACTAGTTTAAACAAATAGGTAATTTTGATTCATAAGACCATGGCAGCACAAGAGAAATAAATGTAGCATTAATATTTCAAACTCAACTAAAACTGTCTTAGAAATATAATGCATTAAATTCTGGTGGCAGCCAAAGAATCAGTTGCTAGAAAATGGAAATCAAAGTCTAAACCAACCGTATTTGAAGTAGTTTTATTTATTTATTTGCAAGTTGATTACCGGGGAAGTCCACTGGGCCGAATTGACCCATTTTCAGTGGAGGCCCGGGGAGAAAAGCTCCAAGACGCATTATACAATTTAGATACAAATGATAGTTAATATTAAAGATCTTATGTAGAATAGTTACTCATAAATGCATTCAATATCATGCATAGTTAACAAATTCATTAAACTTGAAGGTAGGGATCACACAGTTTCATTTGAGGAAAACAGATATGGGTTAGGTGTGGAAACAATTTACATACAAACCTTTTAAGAAAATGTAAATATGCTTTACATACACACATCAACAGTAGAATGCTATTTACAATATTTACAAGGTTGGGCTGTGTGAGGGTAGCTGTAGGAGGTGGGAGCTTAGAGAGAAGCTAATAGAAATTGAGAGCTTAGATAGGCTCATAGGAAGATAACTTATGAGAGTTGTAGAGCTTGGGAACCAGAGCTAGAACCCCCTTGGAATAGGTTGGGTGAAGGCAGGTACATTTCTATTTAGTGGGCGGGTGTTTGAATAGCTGTGTTTTGAGGTTTTCTGAGTTTGGTATGGTTCTTAGTGTGGAGGGAAGGGAATTCCATTTTTTGCCTAGTGAGAAAGATAGGAGAATTTGGCCAGCAGGATGTTTAGGTTTATGGATAGTAATTAAGTTCTGATTTTCAGATCTGAGAGCTCTGTTGGGTGTATAAGGGGGAAGGATGTCAGTTAGAGTGGGACATTTTGTTTGGTGAAATATGAGTCTATGTGCAGTAGTGAGTTGGAGATAGTCTAGGGAGTTTGGAAGTTCAAGCCAATTCAGGGATTTTAGGGTTAGACAGTGATGGGTGGTATTTTTAGATTTAGAGGCAAATTTAAAGATTTTGTTGTAGCAGTTTTCTAGTTTAGAGGTGATAGAGGAGGACAGGTTGGTTAGGAGAGGGGCTCCGTATAATAAGGAAGGAAGAAGATAAGTCAAGGCCAGAGTTTGCCTGGTAGAGCTGGAGAGAAAGCGATTATTCCTATACATCATACCTAGCTTTTGGTTGGTTTTCTTAATATTTTGTTGAATATGAATATCAAACTTGAGGTGTTCATCTACAGTAATGCCAAGTAGTTTGGCAGACGGGACTACTTCTATAGGTGAGTTGGTTTGACTATAGACTTTGAAGTTGTTTTTATCATAGGAGAGGGTCTTTGTGGGAGGGAATAGTAGAATCTTTGATTTATTTGCATTGAGAGAGAAGTGGTTTTGGCGCATCCAGTTTTCAGTTGTTGAGAAGGCAGTTTGGGTTTTAGTCAGCAATTCAGAGAGGTTTGAGGCAAAGCAGACTAAGGTTGAGTCATCTATGTATTGAATGATTTTAGCATCAGGAATAGCAGTGTGAAAGTTATTGATGAAGATGTTAAAAAGCATTGGCCCAAGGATGGATCCCTGTGGTACGCCAGTTGGGGTAGGTAGGAAGGAAGAGATGGAGTTCTTCCATTTGACTGCCTGTGATCTGTCTGATAGATAGCTGGAGAACCAGGATAAAGCATTATGCGAGAAATTAAGGTTTGAGAGATGACAGAGAAGGTGCTTGTGGGAAACGGTATCAAAGGCTTTAGACAGATTGAGTAAAACAGAAGAAACTAAGTGGCCTGAATCTCGGGCTTGATTGACAGTTTCTAGGAAAGAGAGTAGAGCAGTTTTTGTGCTATGGCCTGGATGGAAGCCATGCTGGGTAGGAGTGAGAAGATTGTTTTGGGTCAGGAAAGGCATAAGTTGGAGGTGGATACATTTTTCTAGAATTTTGGAGATTGGTGAGATAAAAGCAATGGGGTGAAAGTTTGAGATGCTGGTATTTTTGCCTCCTTTATGAAGAGGAAGAATATAAGCTGAGCGCCAGAGTTTGGGGACATATGATTCTTTTATGGATCGGTTGATAATGATGCTGATTGGGAGTGCAATGCCATCAGCAGCACATTTTAGGAAGGAAGAGGGAATATTGTCAGGAGCATTAGAGCAAGGTTTAAGTTTGGACAAAAGTTTTTTTATAAAGTTAGTGGAGATGGGTTTGAGTTCAAACAGATGAGATGAGTTAGAAGGGGGAGAGTGTAGAGCAGTTGGGTTATTATTGGGGAATATCTTGGTGAGGGTAGTAATAGTGTCTATGAAAAATTAGTTAAATTCAGAGCCTAGTTCAAGATCAAATTTACTTGGGTCAGGACAGGGATTATTCTTGGAGCCTGGATTGAGGAGTGAGTTTACTGAGTTCTAGAATTTTTGTTTTTTTTTATTGTTATTGGACTGAAGTTTGATATAGTAGGATTTTTTGTCTTTGTTGATTAGTCATTTTACATGGTTGCGGGCTGTTTATATTGGAGCAAGGTATTTTCTAGTTTATTGTTTTGGTAAAGCTTCCATAGTTTGTATCTGTGGTGCATAATCTGTTTCGGCTCTTTGGATAGCCAAGGAGCAGTTTTAGTTTTTATCCTTTTGTTTCTTAGTGGGGCTAGTGAGTTTAAAGTATCAAGGAAGACAGAGTTGAAGTATTCTATAGCCTTGTCAAGAGGAAGGATATTTATAATTTGCCAGTTCATTTGTTTGAAAGTATTTGAGAAAGTAGTTGGGTTGAAGCTACTGAGGTTATGAGTTTGAATATACTGATGCTGGTGTGGGGAGGAACTAGTTGAGTGATGCATGAAGGCTGGGAGGTGTTCACTAAAGGTATTAGGAATTATGCCAGAATTGGTTATTTTATTTGGATCTGAGACTAGGATCCAATCTACAGTTTATTTTGTTAGGGCGAGTGATGGAGATGATTGTTTGAGTGAAGTTATAGAGGTTAATGGATAGGGAGGGAGAGGGGCAATTGATTTTATTCCAGTCAATATTCACATCACCAAGGATATAAGTTTCATAGTTAATTTCAGTAGAGGCCCATAGGAGAATATTTTTGAGTGTAGAGATATTGTTACCAGGTGAGATATATAGGGCAATGATGCAGATATTTTTATGTTTATTTAGTTTTAGAATTCCAGCAGTTAGTTCAGTGTTCTGGAATTGAGGAATTGGAATTTGGAGGGGAATTAAGGTAAGGAGGTTGGAGTAGACTAGGGCAGTGCCTTCACCTTTTTTATTTAGTCGGTCATTTCTGAGACAATGAAATCCTGGGGGCAGAATCTCAGAGTCAGAGATAAAGGGCTTGAGCCCAGTTTCAGAGATGGCTAAGATATCTGGTTGGTTATGGCTTAACCAAGCTTGAAATTGGAGTACTTTGTTGTTTAGTAGTGAATATTATAAAAGAGATTAAAGAACGGGAAGTGTAGAGGAGGGGTGGGATTTAAGGGAAGTTAGAAATTAATGAATTTATGTAATATTAGCTTGATAATAATTATAGAAACAATATATGAGATGTATAATATTCTTAGCTTTGAATGTGTTAGCAGGGTTTGTTTTTTATATAAATGCATGTTTGATTCAATAAAGCTGTTAAAAAAGAGATATGTACAGTTTTAAAGATTTTTTAACTTTTTTTGGCTGCAGTTATGCTGTCATCATGTAAAGTGGATTTCTAATTCTAAAATAAGTAGATTTTACTTTTGTAGCAGAACTATGTTTAATAAGCATAGTCATAACTCTCAACTGTCCATATTTTTGCCTTATATTTTTGATCTACTCCTTGTAACATTTGTGGTTTACTGGCAAATCACACAGGATTAAAGTCACTAAATAATGACATACTTTTGAGTTTCAGATATCATATCCTTTAGAAAACTCATTTTAACACAGTACTTGTTATTCTAGCAACTTTCTAAAAAACAATATTTAAAATCTGACCCTATATCTAGGCCTTGTCCCCCACTATTTTGGCCTTTGTCGAGATTACTTGCACTAAGAGGTTAAGAGGTTTGAGTATAGTGAACTTGTGTTTATATTTGCTGCAGGCTGAAGAACTATCCAGTTACTCCTTGATTCCATGTCATGTGACTTACCTTCTGATGATATAATTGTTTGCACAAACAGGTGTTTTCTGTAATCTATAACAGATTTCAACACATAAGTGCAACACAGCCAATCAGACACTCACTCAGTTAATCAGGCATTAAATCAACAAATAAATGCAGATAATGGGATAATTGCCTAGATTTTGGCTGTGTCACTCAGTAATTTGGGTGCTACAAAATCGTGTGAATCTCTGTGCACAGGCCGGTGATCCAAAGAATTTTGAAAAATCAAATGCCCCTGTGAGCTAAACTCTGCTTTCTGAGGAAACTCACATATATCCTTCACCAAATTAATTTTATCATTTTTGTCTTTAAACCAATTCAGCCTCTCAGGCAGCTTCTATTGCTTTTTCTAAAGTCAAATTAACTTCAAACTTTAATGGCTGAGACACTTCTACTTCAGCCAGCCCTATCAGAATTGTGTTTCTTATTTGCTCATCTTTTGTGTAATTAAGATTACAGTTTTCTGCCATTTAACACAATTTCAATCAAATATTCAGCATACTCACCCTTACCTTTTACATATCTTGAAAGCAGGCCCTTTTATGTATTACATTTTTCTGGCACAAAACAATCATTGGGTTTACTAATTACTGACTAATGGCATCACAGTTTGACAAGTTCAAGCTTTTAGTTTTTAGGAACTAGATTAGGTTATATCCTCCTTACCTTCAGGAGTAGGGGGTTGGGGTTTGGCATAATGGTTTATCTGTTTTCCTCACAGACACAAAGCACAGAGCTGGAGCATCACCTTTGATTAAATTACTAGGCTTAAAATGACTCACAAGAGCAGCTAGACCAGCACTTACCTATGAACATTAGTTACAATGTTAGATATTTACAAATTAAAAGAAACTGCATATGGCCTCTATTTCATGTCTTATAGAGTATAATAAAGAAATTTGGTTGCTACATAAAATCCTGTAAATCTTTGTGTTCAAGCAGGCAGCCAAAACATTTTAAGAAATCAAATGGACCTGGTGGTTTAAACTTAGTCATCATTGAAATTTTCATTTTTTTTTCTGGGCTGAACACCTTAAATTAAGTAAAGCAAGGATTTTTGAGGTAAAGCAGTTTATTTATCAGTAAAACATTTTGCTCTGAGCTTGCTGATTCACACAAGGTGGTATGGCATGACTGTATAAATGGTGGGGGACTTTTTAAGTTTTCATTCATCAGAAAAGTGCTGTAATGATTTCTCAGTTATTTTTGTTAGTAGCTTTAGAAATGTCAGAAAATACCATCAATTTAAATAAGGATGTAACTTTTATTGGTAGGAATATGGCAGCTCAACATAAACCATGTTAATATTTAAGCTTTCTCACACCCAACTAACATAATTTCTTGTGTTATGCAGTTATACAATTTCTTGTGTGAAATGCAGCCCATTATGAAATATGTACAGTCTTAAAATAACATTAAAATAGCAATGGCTTGTACATATGGATCATATATGCAAACACTTTAGCAGCTCTGTTCCACTTATCACCATGGTATGACAATTTGACAAGTTCAAGTTTTACCTTTTTAAAACTAGATTAGGTTATGTCCTCCCTTCCTTCCTTACCTTCAGAGATGTGCCTAGGATAATAGCATCTTGGTACTTTTCCAAGTTATTAGTTTTGTCAAAGAAATTAGCAATAGTGGCCTGGTGTTTATTCCTCATAAGTTGAATATCTCTTAACAATGTTGATTGCATTGTCTAGCAGATTCTAAAAAACTATAAACATGATCACACCCAGCAATTTCCACTCTACAGTTTGCCATGCTGGATTTCATATCAGCAGCTTGGGCTAACAATGGACCAATGCATATAGTGAGATTGCCTGTGCTATGTTCCAGCCCCCACTGCCTTGATAATTGTGGTGATAATCTGACTGGGCTTCTAATCCGGTACTTCACTGGTGGCCAAACATGTCTACTGCAGGGGGGTTTTGCAATGAGAGTCTTGCAGTCAGTTAGACAGGTGGTCAGAGGTTGTTCAAGCAATCATATAAATGATATTCACAAAATAAATAACCAGTCACATCGGTTAGGATGAATGGTTCCACACACAAAAAAAAATCAAACAAAATCCAGAAAATCAGAAGTGGAGAGCCAAACCACAACCAGAAACAACAGCATTAAATCCTTCTTTTATTGTGAGCACTTTCGCAGCCACATGAGCTGCTTCATCAGACATAATCACACAACAGTCCCACTATATTTAAATACCAAACAACCAATAAAATAACAGAATTCATTAAACATTTACATACTCAATTAAGATACGGTAAAACAATATTAACATCAAAATTGAATAGACCAAGTGTCCCTATATATGTGTGTGTGTGTATAAACCACATGTAATGAATTACAAAGAGGGGCACAGCTAATGAAATTAAAACTAATAATATAAAATATATATATCATCTATCTAAATATTTGTCTAGCCTGTAGTACAGGCCTAATGGAGATTTTATCATTCAACCATCTCCCCCTAGTGGCTCACATCCTGATAATATAGTTTAGTTCAGATGTCTCTGTTCTATTCCTCACATCACCCCCCCCCCTTCACACTGATGAGTAGCTTCAACTACCATGAATCTGAAATTATGTGTAGAACCACTCTGTATAACATGTCTAGCAAGTGGATTAGTGCTTATAGCATTGTTTATATTAGAAATGTGTTCCCTTATTCAATCTCTTAATCTCTTATCGGCCTTACCAATATAAAAAGATAACCATACCTGGCAATAAGCGAGGTATACTACATGGAATGAACTGCAGTCAGCATACACATTAAACTCTAAGCATCTATGGATATCTGGATGTATAAACTTACTAGTAGTGTCTAAATAAACACAGTAATTGCACTTAAAACATGGATGTGTACCAATAGTCGCAGGACTATTAGGCAGAAAAACAGTGGGTTTAGGGTAGCATAACAGCTTTTTGTGGAATTTCTTATTTTTGAACATAAATCTGGGTGTCTGGCCTACTACAGGCCAAACATCTAGATCTGCACATAGAATGCACCAATTTCTCTTAATTACATCTTGTATTTGCCTAATATTACCAGAATAAGTAATAGGCATTCTCAACATATTAGGTCTGTTGTCTCCATCAACACTTTGAGAATAATTCTCAGACTCATATGGTTTCCCTCTGTTGGACCTCAGGGAGAGTAATGTTGTTAATGCTTCATCAATTTCTCTGCTCTTATAGCATCTTTCCTTGACTCTAACCTTCAATAGATCTAGCTCCTGTTGGAAACCTTCTTCGCTAGCATTCAGCCTAGACACTCATAGACCCTGTCCCTTTATAACGTTCTTAAAAATGTGTGTGGGATGCATACTCTGTCACTGTAGGTATGTATTCCTATAACATTCCTTCCTGAACACCCTGGTGTCAATGTTGCCTTTAGAGTCTTTCAGGATCTTAACATCTAGGAAGTCTATCTCATAATGAGACCTATGTAGAATGTAATGTAATAGAAGCTACATCTATTGAAATTATGTCCTTACAACTCTGTCAGACATAATATCAGAGTCCCTATTTTAGCAAAAACATCATAATACTGGAAATGGGATAAGTATATGCTTATATGCCAACTTGGGCTGATTATATCAGCAGGTCAAAAAATTCTGAGACAAAAATCAGTGCGTTCACTAGTGTTTGAAATTAGTGAGAGATAAAGTGAAAAATAATGACTTTCAGCCATGAATGTTATTATAAGGCAAAACAGTGTAGAATGTGCCTTATGTATGCATACAGGCAAACCCTCAGCATCAGTATATTGACTGTCTGGTAGTTGGTATTGCATACTAAAGGGAAGTACAACTTTTTTAGACCACAAAGAACCATACGGATGGTGTCAGTGTAAAGCTGGTTCCACTGTCCAAAAGGTCAGAGTGCCAGAACAGATCAAATAGTTCACACCTTGGTTTTGCCATGGCTTAAATTGTGAAGCAAATAATCCATGTAGCAAACTGATTGAAAACCTCTTTAAAGCAATATTTTTGAACTTCTTAGCACAATGACTGCATGCTCAGATAAGCAGCAATTAAAATGTGTGAAGGATTTTGTACATTAACAGAGGCAATGAGCCACTACAGCTTTTCCTGAGATAATGACACACAACAAAATTTGCTAACACTATTAAAATCTCTAGCCACATTTTGGGAATAACTAACTTTGAAAATTAATGATAAAAATAGCAAACACATTTAGTTCTTTGCTTTATGTGAGGATAGAACTCGGTTTAGTTGGAATAGTCACTTTGCAGGTGATTTTCCTTATGAACAGGCACTTCTTTGTGTTTGATTGCAGAAGTTTGCCATACAGTCACATGGTAACTTGCAACTTTTTAAGCACTTTCCACTCACTTTCTAAATACACAGGAATGTACTTTTGTTTGAGCACTGTAGTATGCAGTCTTTAGATGATAATTTGATATACTTTAGTACAGCCTATTTAGAAACAAATATTTAAATATCTTAGATAATAAAAGAAACAGGGCAGAAGGTATGACTTGAAATGTTTTAAGATAGAGCTTGGCTACTTGAAAATAACATGAAGTCTGCTTGATTGTGAAATGGTGATGTTTGCTCAACTATGAAATGGAAGTGGGTGCTTGTCATGCCCAGATACCTTCAGCAAAGGAAGGCCTATATATTATTTCTGGCTTTACTTTTTTGTATGTATTATTTCTGACAACATTTATTATTGCAGTGCAAATACTACACTTCATTTTTACAATACTAGGAGGAATTCAACAAATGAAGGCAGATGAGCATATGAAATCTTTCACAAGGTAATGGTGCTCTATTTTTAGCTGATAATCCTCACTTGTGTTTGTAGATATTGTAACGTTGGAGATTTGTTCAGTGAAAGGCTGGATAAAAAACAGCTTTAAGATTAATTACATGCTTTGAACTGAATGGCCATTTTAAGTACTTTTTGTACCACAATTAGTTGCCTAAATCATTTTGCAAAATATATTACAACACTGTCATTCATGGAGCAAAGCTGATGTCATAATTGTCAGATGACATAAAGTGTCTTACAAGTGAAGTTGTAAGAGTTAAAGTCTGTAGTCTGTCTCTAATGACCCTAAGACACATCTGCACTCTACAGAATAACCTCCAATCACCATGTTAACTGAGTTTGTGAGACAATCCCATAAAATAAAATAAAATGTGCATATCTGCTGATGCCTAAAAACTGACAAGTTCATTACTGTAATTAGGTTTATAATTGCACTAATGATTATGCAATCTGTCATAGCCTGGGAATTTAGGTACATTTTAAAAATTGACCCCACAGCTGTACCTTAGGCCATTGTGGTTTGCAGTCAGTCATTAATTCTAAGAAATTTCTTACTGTTCAGTTTCATTGCTTAAGTGATACTGAAAGGCTTTATGTGATACACAAGTACAGATACTGCCATACTTCAGTGATGGAAGTAATTTGAAAGTAATGGAAAACAATCACATTACATGACCAGAAAGCAATATATTGCCATTCCTTTAAAAAAAATAAATTCTTACTGGTAGGCCATTCAGACACTTGTAATGTAAACAGCACTTATTTTTCAAGAGATTTGCTTATTTCTTCAATTAAGAAAGTTAAATAGCAATCAGAGAGTTGTGTGTTGTTTAAAAATAGCAGTAAAGGAAGAACTTAGAACATACACATTAAAAAGGTAGAGTAAACCCAAAGCATTCTACTGTGTTTTCTTTTTCCTGTTAGGTGTTATAGAAGGAAAAATGGGTTTTGTACAAGAATTTATGAATGAGAATAAATAAAAAATGTCAAAGAAATTAAACTGAAGTGAAATGAGTTAGGTGCAAGTTAGCATGAAATAAATTTACTTTAGCAGCTTTTCCTCTAACATAGTTGATCAAGAGAAGCCTTTTCCACAATACATTAGTCTGAGTGAAGCTTAGAAGATAAGTGCACTGAGCTTACGAAGGAGAAACAATGGTAAAGAAAGTTTTATAATATAATTTGGAGTTTATTCCCTTAGGAATTTAAACAGCCATGCAGTTCAAGACTGTTGTTTCTAAATTTAATTGCCTGACATAATGGCAAAATGGGAAGAGGCCAACATCAACCATTTTTTTATCCTTTTTTCCACAGCTCCCACCAACCTTCAAGCTTTCTGCTATTAGATGAAGTTCATTGGTTCCCCATATGTGGAATATGTGTAGTACTTTACAGGGTGGATATTTCTTTGGAGAAGTCATCATTGAGGCAGCTATGAGGGTTATTTGCTCCTTTGCCACAATCCTGACACCTACGAAAATTACTGTTAGGTATCATCCCCTCTCCTGGTGATCACACACATATACATCACCACAGGGGTTACCTTTGTACTCCTTTACATGCAAGGACAGGGAATATCAATACTGGCTCATCACTGATTTGGGAAGCTTCAGTTCATGTCATTGACAGTATGACAAAGGGGGATACTGCCAGCCCAGCTATCTAGAATTTTGTAAATAATTACATGTCATTTGTGAATATCAACATGAGTCATATAAGATGCTTGTGTTACAAATGTATTAGAACTGTATGTCATGTATATATAAAACTAGCTTTGTACAGACGTGTGTTGAAACAGATTTTTGCAAAGTGCTTGAAATGTATCCACAGTGTGCCCTACTAGAATAGAACAGAAATGTGCTTGCACTATTGTAGCTGTTTAACTGTATATATTTTAACAGTGGAAACTGGAACAAAGGAGGTTAACTTCAGTCCAACAAAACTTCAGAAAAAGTAGCTGCAATTAAATTACTTCATGGCTACACAATAAAAGATGATATCTTTCAGTTTCAATGCAGCAAGGAGACACACTGTCAGTACTAGGGAACTTTCAGTATTGTCTTGGAAGAATTTTATTGTTTTATAACCTCTAGCATCTGCCAAAGATCTGAGGAAAAGCTTTTGTCTATGTATTTTTACAGGTAGAGGCTAAATGCTACCAGCTGCCATCAATGGTTGTTTTGGGCTTGGGAACAAGGAGTCATATGACAAGAAATTTCATCATTCTGCAAGTTATCCCAGCAGTAGTGTTTGAGATATTAATTTGAGGGGTCTCTGAGAGAGAGACAGCATTCTGTATTTGGTCTTAGAACTCACAAGAAGACCCGTTCACCACACATCTGCCTTGCACTAAGTTTTTAGGTTATAGTAATTCTCTTAGATACAGTCATGAATATAGCAAAAGCTTAGTTTAGATATTTGTCTTTATTTATTTCAGACTGTCTTTCAATGTTTTGTTTTAAATATTTCCTGTGATTTTGAACTCTGGTGTCATTGTGAATATACATTTAATATTGCCTTGTTCTTTTATTTATTATTAAATGTATTTAAACCTTTCATTGTGGCTGATTTGTGTAGAGATATTTAAGTTCTGAGAGTACTTG
>NC_056744.1:811979099-812076599 GCF_019279795.1 Protopterus annectens
AAGAGAGAGACAATAAGAGCTGTTATATGTTTATTTTACTGCAGCCATTCAATGAAGCAAGGCATGAAAAAGGGGGGAGGCATTGAGAGAGAGAGAGAGATCCATTATTCATTTTAATTTTTTGTAACATCTTATTAGGGTAAGACTTCAAAAGGGAGAAAAAAACTCTTACCTGTTTACCTTTGCTGCAGATGCCCACTACTGTGAAATCTAGAACAAAAATAAGAACCATTGTTTTTTTTTTTTTTATAGTTTATGCATGTAAAGTTGTTTACTTGCTAAACTGAGACTGGCTGGAACAGCCAACTGTCAACTATATTGTTTTAAATTTGAATTTGAAAACAGAAGAGAGAAACATTTTCATATTAAAGTATCTACAGATATGGCTATCCATAATAAATTGTCAGAATCATTTATCTAAATTGAAACCATAATGTTTCTACTTATCACTACAACTTTCAAGAAAGTGAGTTCTCTTGTTTGAGTTTTTCTTGCAATATAGACTACTTTTAAAAGAAAAAACTGATACAGTAAGCATGTTTGTGTGTGTGTGTGTGAGTGTGTGTGTGTGTGTGTGTGTGTGTGTGTGTGTGTGTGTGTGTGTGTGTACTATAAGTGAATCCGTGTTTTCAATGAGACAGGTAGTGGAGAAGAAGTTGGAGATGTGGAAATAATTTACTGGATATTCTGAGACTCGGAGAAAGCATATGAATGACAATGTACCGAGAAAGCTGATTTGAGCAGTCTTGTGTTGGTTCAAAGTCATAAAATTTACAGAATTAGTGAAGGACATGGACAAGGACTCAATGACACAAGTGTGAACAGTGGTATTGCTCATAGTGGGGCTCCTTGTGGGAGTGTATGTATATCAAGATTCAGCTTTGAACACACTGCTGCTCATACTGGTGATGGACTACATTAGAAGAGATGTCAGAGGGGAGAGATAAACAATGTGGATGTATGCAGGCAATTTGGCATAACCAGCAGACTTTGAGCAGGAACTTCAGCAAAGGATAGCAGACTGAAATGCAAAACTTTGAAGTTGTTTTTATCATAGGAGAGGGTCTTTGTGGGAGGGAATAGTAGAATCTTTGATTTATTTGCATTGAGAGAGAAGTGGTTTTGGAGCATCTAGTTTTAAGTTATTGAGAAGGCAGTTTGGGTTTTTATGAAACTGAGCAAAGATAAGACAGTTGTCATGATAGCAAATGGGGAAATTAGAATAAACTGAAAGCTGACATTGTGAATGAGGAGGTAAAATCTACAATCAGGGGGGCTGCAACCAAATGACATAGAGGGCCAGGAGTATTGTGTGACAGAAAAATGCCAAAGAAGATGAAAGTCTGACCAGTGCTTCAATCTGGTACAGAATCCTGGGCAGTGAAAACAATCCAGTTGAGGAGGCATGAGGTAACTGAGATGAAGTTCCTGCCATGGGTGGTAGGATGCATAGTGTGCGACAAATGCAGAAATGAGGACATCAGAGCAAAAGCCGGAGTAGTTCCAGTTTTAGATAAGGTCAAGCAAATCAGATGACAGTGGTTCCATTCGATGCACAGAAAAGCAAAAGGAAATTTGATAAAAAAGACTTGGAAGAGACAGGTAGGAGGCAAGAGGAAATCAGAGCTTCCAAACAAGAGATGAATGGATTACATGATGAATGACCTGCAAAAGCCAAGCATCATTGTTGAAAAAGGTATGCAATTGGCAATAAACTGAGAGAGAGAGAGATGGTGACAGTTAATGTAGTACCCCAATACAATGGAGAAAATGGTAAAAAAGGAGTTGATACGATGAAGATGATGTATCCCTTATCTTTTTTGTTGTTGCTGTAACCCCATCTCCTGTTTTTTTTTCCCGACCAAAAGACTGCAGTGCCAATGAGAGTACCCTGCACTACTTTCAGGACAGGTAAGTTAACACAATGTCGCCCATTTCCTGTCCGCCATTTAGCTCCTCTGGAGCCACAACCACTAATCAAAACCTTGTCCCCAGAAAAGTGATGATTTTTGTCTGTGATGCTTGAAAACAATTTGACGGTTTTATTGTTGTTTTCTTCAGATTTAGCTATCTGGCAAAACTCTTTGTACATGAAAATTGTTGATGCTTATAAGAGACTTGAGAGTAAAAGGTGCAGGTTGTAGTAATGCATGCCTGTACATCAAGTAGGGTTTAGCACTGTCAAACATTCTAAATTTGCTATTTTTTAGCATGTGTTGCATTTTTTGACAATGATCCCACTTGCCTCATCAGTTGACTTAGACTCATTTCACTTATATATAACTATGTCCAAGACATAAGTGCTTTTGTACTGTATATTCTAGTCTGTGCACCCAAACACTCAACCAAACACATACTATCTTGTATTGTCAGCCATATTAACATATGCTCATTCTCTTGGGGAATGTCAATCATGCTATTTCATCCGTGATGCATGTGGCACTTATTTATGGACTCCATCATCTAATGAGACTAATAACAAGCAATTACAAAATGTCAGGCCTGATGTATCATGGTAGTCTTAACTGGCATTTAATATCCAATCTTAATAACTTGCAACTGCAGTTGGCTTATCTATGTTAGTAAACAGTCATGTTCCTGTCTTTGGCTGCATGACAAAATCTCTCTGCACTTGTATTCATCAGTTTGTACCAACATGTATTTCCAAAAATATTGATGCAAACAACTTCATTTAAACCCTTACATCTGTCAACACGCTCCTCCTTTGGACTGTGGACCTATGTTCTGCAGTAAACTTTAAATTGACCTGTCTTAACATTCTTAACTCACAATACTGCCTTCTACCTACCCTGTATTGAAGGAGGAAGTTATTGGTCATGCATGTCTTGTGATCTACTCCATATCTGCTTTAGCTCAGGATTGTTTCAAAACGTGTTCACTGGTGCACAGACAGAAATGGACAGTTGTGTCTTTAATTAGGATATCCCACAGGTATCATTTATAAATCCATACTATATTAGTGCTGCTTTTTAATAAAGCTTAAACTCATCTAATATACAACTCCCTCTACATAGTTGCTAATGTTACTTCTAACAAAATACCCATCAAGTATAGCATACTTGTGTTTTTAAGCACTTGCTAAGATAGCCATCAGTACTGTGTCAACACAATGGATTTCTGCAACACTGGAATGAGGGATGCTTTCAAAAGTCAAATAAATGTTGCAAACCAGTAACTGGGTGACTTGTTAACAGCATTGTTAATGAAATTCATCAGAAAAAAGTATAAAGAAGGATTGCAATCTGTTGAGTAATTTTGTTGCTTTTACTCATAGTGTCCTTGTAATACTTATTTGTGTGGTTTGTTTTTGCACCTAATAAAGATGAAATCCAGACATGATGTAATGCTTTGACTTGTTTTACTGTGCTGCTGTTAATCTTAATTATGCTTGTTTCCTGTGGCAAATGTGTGGTTATTTCACCTCAGTGGCCAAGACACATCAGTCACAAACAGAGCTCTCACTTTATTCAGCTAGCTTCTTTAACAATAATATAACTTTCAAGTCTGAGGATTAATCGGTGCTCATAACACTATCCATAATACATGTTAGCTATAGTGTTAGTCAGTGTGGCATGTATAAAATGTTATTTTTTTTAAATGATATCAAGAGAGAAGAAGAAAAAACATGAACATCAAAAAGTAATACATCTGAAAAGAAAGATAAATGAAATTATAGAAAATGGACCAATAAACCAATGTAATGTGATCAGTACAAGGCTTGCCCTTCTGCAGCATAGCATTCAGTGACTGAGCATAGGGTTGGGACAAGAGTAAGAAACAATGGCAACATTTAGGAGATGAAAACTGCAGCAGACAAACCATAACTACATCAGAAGTCCAGTTTTGGAATCTATAATGAGATATGATATTCACAAGCGATCATAAGGAAATAATTGCTTACAAGAACAGATAATTAGTCCTGCCAATTAAGGGTTATGTCTGCAAGTCTCTAGACCTTACATAATGAATGACCAGACAATAGATTTCTGAGCCCAATAATGCCCATAGTGTGCTTTACAGTTGGCAAGAAAAGAACCATGAAGAAAAATATTTGATCTCATCAAATATTCCTTTAATGCAAACAGAGGAAGAAACAGGCCTTCACGCATTTTCACTATTTATTTACTGCATTTTCTTTCCCTATGTAGAATCCCACTGTGCCTATGGACCTTTTTTAGATCAAAACATAACTAGCAGCTCTGAAATATTTTGCCGAATGTCCTTCACGTCGCTCATACTTTTGCCTTTAGTTCATACATTATTTGATTTTCTGGTAAATCATGCAGGATTGCACTCAGCTAAAAATGACAGACATTAGAGTGTCATACTTCTTTATTGCTCAGAAAATATGTGTTAACATAAAATCTGTTTTTGTATATATTCCTAACTGAATTAAAATATAAGAATTGTTTCTGATTTTTGGCATTTGTCCCACATTATTTTTTTAGGTTTTTCCCTGACTGTTAGTAGAGACTTTGATCTGAGAGGTATGAATGAAAAGTGAACTACAACTGGCTGAAA
The DNA here is from genome assembly GCF_019279795.1 of Protopterus annectens. Lineage (NCBI taxonomy): Eukaryota > Metazoa > Chordata > Ceratodontiformes > Protopteridae > Protopterus > Protopterus annectens. The sequence continues at coordinate 811,983,642 of NC_056744.1, forward strand.
AGCTGAGTAAGGATTCTTATAAAAGTAACAACACTGGGATCCTGTCAGATTGGAAGTTGTGGTGAATGCTATACAACCATGGATGTTGTATTTGTATATACTCACCTCTGTTGTGGTTCCACCTTAAGGATGTAATTAGAGTACCCAAATTCACAAGACAAGTATGAGTATAAGCCAGGAAGATCACTCTGTGACATTGATAATGTGCACTGATTCATGCTTGATATTCAACATCCATATACATAACACCATAAAGAAAATTCACCAAAAAAATAACATCCTTTACAGAGCTAAATCCTTCTCACAGGCCAAGGTGGAAAACATACTGTTTCAGCCTACCTTCTGCCAGGTGTCCTCCTGCTTCACCAACCTGCACTCCCACCAGCTGTCTAAGCTTAGGCAATGTCATTATAAAGCAATTAATTTAACTGCCAGCCTTCCTTATAAATCACTGCACTGCACTGAGACAATTAAATAGGATGGAATTTCATAATTGTCAGGCATTTGACCATCTCAAAACTGCCATTCATACTTTTCAACTGTTCAGATTTTTGCAGAATCTCCAGATTTTTGCCTCACATTTTTGGTCTGTTTCTCTTAAAATTTGTGATTTTCTGGCAAATCACTGACGATTGAGTCATTAAATGACAGACTTTTGAGTTTCAGACTTCATATCCTTCAGAAAATGCATGGTAATACAAATCATGTTATTCTAGCAATTTTCTAAATTATTTATAGGATCGCAGGATCATAGCAAGTTACTAGCCTATTGTCCCTGATGTCCTTATAAGCCTAGCCAAGAATTTAGCCCATGTTTAGAAAAGTCAGCACCCAATACCCCTGCCCAGCAGGAACACAGGTGGAATCCCAGGGGTGTATTTTCTGTTTCCCATCCAGTTATCCAGGTTGTGCTTAAAAAGGGATAATGAGGTACTCTGCTTGATGTGGAGATTGAGTGTATTCCACAGATCGGGGGAGTCTCTGGGGCACAAATCTGTCCCACCAACAAGTCCTATTGATGTCACAGACCAGGCTGAGGTCATGCATGTGGGTTACACGAGTGAAGCTTGACTTGTAGATATGCAGCAGTCCCATCAAGGTGGGGTCTGAGATTGCTTTGTATGCCAGGCAGAGGTCACCTCTGAGGAGTCTGTATGAAACTGAGTAGAGAGACATGGCTTTTAGCCTGTCTGTGTAGGGTAAATGTTTATGTCCCTGCTGGATTCTTCTGGTGAGGAACCACTGTGGTCCCTCCAGCTGCTGCATGTGCTTTGTGAGGTACATGCCAAAGGGGGCATTGTACACAATAATTGGCCTTATAAAGGAAGAATACAGGGATGTTATGAACATAAAGGGATGTTATGACCTTTTAAGTGTAATATTTAAATCTGTCCTTATTTTTGGTCCTTTGACTCCTCCCATTATTTTAAACCTTGTCCACATTTCTTGCACTAAGAAGTTGACAGGTATGTGACCATAAAATCCTTCATTATCAATCCAACTGCCCACCACTGTGTAAACTAATCCATTAATAATACATCCACTAGGCAGCACCTATTTTTCCATGGACAAATATCTTACACACCAGAATAAACTTCATAACTCAAATATTGATGTCTTATACTCCATTCACGTCTCCGGAATATGGAACAGCCTTCCTTCCCCCAAATTAGACAAGTGTTAAATAGCAATATTTGAAGTCAGTCTTAGCTCCCACCTCCTCAGTTGGCATTGTCCCTGTAGTTTCCATTCTGGATGACTCTAAATCAATCCTCTAACTGTACTCCACTCATAATTGCTCCAAAGTAAACCTTTTTCTGTCAACCTCATCTCGCATTTCCTCATATGACTAAGTGGTCACCCTGCAAAATATAACCTACTACCTTTCTCCATCTCTCCTACTCCACAAAATGGATGTATTCAGCATTATAGACTCTGTCATTGTCTGCACTTCTTTTTTATCTCTTCTTAACCATCCATACTGTACTTGCTACTCTTACTTCCTCCTCCTTCTTATTTCACATCCTGCATGCTACCATTGTATTATAAAAATAATAAATATAAAGTAAGTTGTTGTGTCTTTCGACTTATCCCAGTTAGGGGTCGCCACAGCAGAAGTCCGGTCCGCTAATGTTTGGTAGTGGATTTTTACGTGCCGAGTTACCAGCCCTGACGCACAACCTTCAATGAAGGCACACCCATTCACGCATGCCTCCACACAGAAGACACTCTAGCTGAGAATCAAACGCGACAATGTCTTGCTGTGAGGCGACAACGCTACCGCAGCACCACTACCGTGGGTAAAAGTAAGTAAGATTCTTAATAAATATAAAGTAAGAATAAAAATATATATGTTTTGTTTAAATGGACTATACTAGAATGGAACCTTGTAAATTATATTTTATAATTAACTTGTTGATATGCATTATCTTTTGTACTTTTGACCTACACTGTGCTTCCTTCTGATTGTATTAGAGATTCTTCTTATTGTATGCAATCAGAGCTTTTCTCACTAGCCCACCACTGAAAAAGAGTCTTGCATGGTCCAGTCAGACTTTCCTGGTAAACAAAAGCAAATAAATTATTGCTATTAAATAACTGCATTTAATGTGTCAGTAAAATAACTTGTGAAATAAAAAAATAATTTGAATGAAACATTATAGTGAGTTTGCATTCCACATTATTAAGATTAAGTTCTACAAAGTTAAGCAATATCAGTCTGATAGCCACCCATGGATTTTTTTTATTTTGCTAAATGCTAAGATTATGCACAGTCTCTGCAGCATCTAAATGCAGTTAGTTATTTCCTTCCATCTGTGGTACAATGTAGCTAGAGTGCAGGCTTGCAAGTTGCAGCTATCAGGGAAGACAGTCTATAATAGTAGCCATAAAAATATTCTTAATGCAAAGGCTATAAAGGTAAAAAAATGGAGGAAACTCCCGAATATGTTTTCAGAAAACAGCCATTCAACCTAAAATCAATGTTTAATGTTTATGTAGGTGTACATAATACTCCAATAGTCTGCTACCAAAATGCAGTACCTGCACATGCGTTCATGGGTGCAGCAGTTCTTCTCCTTCTGACATGATTCAGTCAGCTTCAAGCCTGAATCAGAAGCACTATGCATTGTGCTGGCCCTGTCTTGAATCTATTTTCTCCTCTTCTGCATGTTGGATCTCACATTTCAAAGTATGAGAGATGGTACCATATGAGATAAATATCTGTAACAAAATGTCTTGAGAAAACGTTTGTCAATATGAAAACATGCCTGGCGTGAGTAACTGGAGACTGTGGTGTAAATTTAGTGGCAATATATATCGATTACATGGTATGGGATTTTTTTAACAGAGTGTTTTATGAGACTATATGAAAAATTGTTTCATCAATGACTGCTTTTCCAAGATTGTCACAGGCTCTAACTATTTATTACATTACATGTATATATAACAGCTGCCTATCTGCTTCTAGTTTATGTAACACAGATTTCATACTAGGTGATGTCTAACATTTGGCCTCCATATCCATAGCCAGCTAATAATGCATGTACTTTGATGTATTAAGAGAGAAGCATATTTTTGTTTTGTTTTTTTTTAATTTGCAGTTTCGATACTAAGTGAAGTAGTCATAATATTAACTCCTTGGTTAAGTTTTGTTCTGACATTCCTGAAAAAGTTGGCTTGCAATAGTTTCCCTTCAGTTCTGATGTATTATGTTTGTGGTTAAAAAATTGTGTTAGCCAATCTCATGTGTTTAACCACTGTATAATAAAAACTTGATTTGTGGATAGGTGAATGGAAAATAAAGTAGTCTGTCCAGATCAGCAGCCTACATAAAACACATTTAGTTTTTTTAATAAGTCAGTACTGACAAAGTCAGAAATTGTATAACATAATTCTGGATAGTGTTAACATTAAATAATACTTGATGTAAGTCAGCGAATGGCTGAGATGCTTTTAAACTATGCAAAACAATATAGTAATTATTTATAATTATTGAATTCCACATTATCCAGATATATATTTATTATTTGGAGTTAAACAAGAGAGATAAAGTGGAGACTAGTTTTTAAGGACATCTTCATACCAAGTACTATACTGGACGAAAAACACCATCTTACAGTTTACTGGTACATGTTACATCTACACAACCAAAGCAATGTATGTTTCATGATGCTGAAGGGGTCAGGAGAACACAATGTCTGGGGTCCACAGACAAGCACTTTGCACCTCTGTACTACTAAATATCAAGCACCATGAGCAGTTGCTTGTGTATGTAAGCATCAGGGCTGGCACATCATCTGTTGTCTGAGAAAAGGAATGCACAGGAAGCTAATATTGTCCTATTATGGAAACAAGTGAGGTTAAGCAGCATCACTGGAGGAACCATGCTAGCAAAGTGCATTGTGAGTGCAGTGTTCAATATCAGAGGAAGGGCAGGAAAGCATGCCCAAGCATGCCCAACATAATTTTGTTCTGCTTGACATTTTGTTTTGATCTGAGTGTAAGAATTCAGTATCCCAAATTTATTTAAATAGATACTTTATTTTATGAAAGTGCGAAATAATACATTATGCCAAAAAAGCTCTTTTACTTGAGTCAGTCCTAAATCTCTGAAAAGTAGTTCAAGCCCAGTTAGAGTTTTAGATACTGTTACAGAATATCTTGACCTGAAATAGATATTTTGCCCCAGGTAGTTAACTAATATGAAACTTCAATCACTGGCATACCTTACTAAGCTTCTGAACCAGAGGGACTTCTTATAGTGGTTACTAATAATGCATTGCCAGATACATGATTAAAGGCTTTACCAGACAAAATTGAGATACATTACAGTGTTAGCTCTCCCTGGAGAATTATACTGAACATTCCAGCAGGCTACCAGTAGCCTGAAAAGTGAAAGACCCCCCTTTATCTCAGTTTGCATAGTTAGTTTTGTGCCATTTGGAAAGCTGTCCTTTTCCTTCAAAATTTGTCAGTTTGACTATTTAAGGGAAAAGAGTCTTTTGTAAAAAGTTATTATAAAGCAACAACTTTTTATTTTGGACCATTCCTCTCTAATATAGAACATAAAAGCATGTCAAAGGTCCAACTCCCAATGTGATTAATGTCATCTCTGTATAAACATTACATCAGCTAGAAAACTTATTTCATGGTTATGTCAAAACTGCATTGTCTACCCAAGAAAACACACGCTGACTTCCCAGTTGTAATGATTTTGGCAATCTGTAGAGTTGTTTCAGGCATGGAAATCAAAGTAAATTCCTTCTAAGCAGTTGTACTTAGAAGACTTTTTCAAATCTTGTAACCATAAACTGTGCAGCTATGTTTCTTTTTTCTTCTTATATATCTAGAAAATGGTCTATTTTATTTCACTATTAAATGCAAACAAAACAAATGTGCTGACAACTTATGTATGCTCTTTTACTTGGGTGTTATTAATTAAGTTAATAACACACTGCTAGGTTTCACTATATAGCACTTTCAAAGTGCAACACCATGTTTTAGTTATTAAAGTAAAAGATCTGACTACATCCTTTCATAACATTAAACAATGATTGTTAAATACTCCTAAGCCAAAAACATAAATCAGAACAATGATATCAGATTGCAAATGTTGTCATAAATTCTATATGATAACAACAGGAAATGGGACACTAAAATTATTTAAAGTATACACGTGTTTGTTTTAAACATACATAATAATGCACAATAAGGGCATTCTGACCTGCTTAAACATATTTTACGTATTTTACCAGCAGTATTGAAATATATTTGAAGGTTTCAAAAATGTATTTAAAAAATGTTTGTCCTTAGCTTTGGCAGCAAAGGCAAAATAACACTTTACCTTTAGAAATCATGTTTACATTTTGCTGGTGTACTTTAACAAAGTGAGATATAACTCCATTTCACTATTAGAATGTAAACTTATTCTGCTATCTTGCAAGGAATCCCAAACTAAAAAAAAAATTAAGCAGCATGTGTGTGATGCCCCTGCACCGACCCAGTAATCAAGGAGCCTAAATTCTCACCACTGACCTCACCTCACCATGCTACACACTGGGGGATGACAAGTACATACACAGTAAAATGCAATTTCCCTTAAGAGCACACAGAGATCACAGTCAGTCTGGGGCTGGTTTCTCCCACTGTCTCCAGATCCCCAATAATACTCCCCACCGGTACAGCTAAAGGGTTAAGATTTCAGCTGAGGGACCATGCCAAGACCTCCAGCACTCTGTCTGTCCAACCAATGCTTCATGTCCTTGCCCAAGTAGCTGACACACACACACTTTGAGATGTGATTTATATACAGACACACACGCACACACACCTGGGGAAGGCTGGCACAGGTTTACTAGCTATGGCCTCTTCTGCTCAGACCATAAGGTAGTTTCCACTGCCACCAACCCCTACTTATCAGCTACTATAAGGGCCTTACAAAGGGTGTCCAATCCTACTGTGTAATGTTACTATTATCCAAATGGTAGTCTGACCAAGACTTGCAAGCCTATTTAGGAGTGACCTGTACAGTGTCATCAAATACATATGTAAATACTCTAAGAGTTTAACTATGTCTTACAAATATCAGACAGAAAGATAATATATTTAATAATAAATAATAAAAGAACAAGACAATACTAAGTAAAATCAACACAGTAACTTCAGTGTTCAAAATCACAGGAAATATTTTAAAACATTACAGGACAGTCTCAAACAAATACAGAAAAGATCTAAACTAATCTTTACTATATTCCTATCTATATCTAAAAGAGCTAATATGCTGCAAATCTCACTTACAGCAAGGCAATAAAACACTTTTACATTTTAAACCTAGTAATTACTTCTCTTTCAAGACAATACAAAAACTTTTAGCTCTAGACATTGTGAATGCTACTGAACTGAAACTGAGAGATAACATCCTTTGTTTACGGCCCAGCTATAAAGTAACTTAACCTCAACTATTCTTAAATTTTGCAGGTTAATCTTGTATGTTCCAGCAGAGTACACTGTGGATATATCTTAGCTGAGTACTTAACATACAGTTCTCCACAAATCATATCAATATTCACACATGACATAGAAATATTTACAAAATTCCAGATAGCTGGGCTTGCAATATTTCCCTATATCACGATGTGCACAGCTGAGTTTCTCTGAAAATATTGAAACAAAGAATGAAAACAAAATAGCTACGTTAAGAAGGTATAAATATTGTTTTGATAACCTGTGTCTAAAGCACATTTCTGTTATGCTAATTTAAACACATAATAAAATAGAGAATCGCAATGAAGTTCAGGCATGGGCAGTGGTAGAGGGATCTGTTTTTCTTTTTTTTTTTTTTTTTTTTTTTTTTGTTTGGTAAGGATCCCTCTATTCCCCTTTCTTTTATGGTTTGATTAGGATGCAGAATGTAGTGGTTGATGACAAACTGCTCTGGTTGACATGTTTGATGCAGTGGACAGTTCTGGTAATGCTGCTGCTCTTAAATATATAGTGGTGAGCAGTTTTACTCTGACACAATTGTAAAGTTGTACATACTGTTAACTGTATGGTAATGCAGTTTTATCCTGTTTGAAGATTTATCCTTTAAGTTTTCAATAAACTGGTCACACTGGCTATGCTGTTTTGTTCATTGTGTTGGGCAAAGTTATATCTACTAATTTAGTTTGCACATGTATTTGTGTATATATAACCTTGCTTGGTATTGCTGGGTAGGGAACTGTAAGGATTAAAAAGTCAAGGAGAGAGTTAGTCTGTGGGAGAAGGTATGATAAGGGAAATGATGTTAGATTGGGTTAGGAAGTTGAGCAGTAATTGGGGGAGGGACACCGCATAGGGTTTGGTTTGACTAATATCTAGTCTGTTTGGTGTGGGTGTTTGGACTGCACCCATCCCTCCATCCCATTTGTCAGCTGTGATTACGAAGTTCAACTAGGCTACATTTTTGCCATATGGTAAAATGTTGAGTTGTTATTTTGCTGATAGAGAGAAGCAGAGTGACTTTTTATTGACAGCTTTGTTTGAATACCATGTGGCTAAGTGTTGTATTGTAGGGCTGAGTACCCTTATGTGGCAGTTCTGTGATCATAAAATCAGCATACATAAATAATAGAATGTGGGCCAAAGACCCCATGTTCAGGATATAAAAGGCTTTGTTTTGTCCACCTTCAAAATGTATTTATTTTTGTGTATGTTTGGTTATATGTGCAAATCTGCTTTCCTTGCAGATGCAGTTTGATTTGTAGGACATATTTCTGTTTGACGTTTTACCAGTCAGTGTTGTGTTTGAGTTTATAGGCTGCCATTTTGACTGTTCATTTCTTTGATATAATCATGTGTGTGTGTGTTTGTGTGTGTGTGTGTGTGTGTGTGTGTGTGTGTGTGTGTGTGTGTGTGTGTGTGTGTGTGTGTGTGTGTGTGTGTGTGTGTACATATAATCATTGAAAATATTAGGGAAAACATCAGAAAAAAACTATCACTAGTTAACAAGTACAGATGATCATGGATAATAGACTTAATCTTAAATGTATTGGTACCATAAGTAAGGCTACATCTAAAGTTGTTGTTTTTCTTCAAACTCTTACACTTATTATTATTACAAGTCAAAATATCTGCCTTATATTTATGTTATGTCTTCCATTAGCAGAAGAAATAACATTCTAAGGCTACCTCCTATGTACTAATCTCTCTCTTCCAAAAGAAATCTCTCATTTTGTTAACTGGATTGATACAATTTCTTCTTATTCTCAAAAATTGATAATGTGGGATGTTTCATTTAATGTGACTTGGATGATAACTAGAAAACAATAATGAATTTTTGGTAAAAGATCTCTAGAATAGTATAGCAGATAAACTGTCATCCAATTTCTTACCCACAGAAACGTTCAAGAAATGTATCACAAATAAATCATAAGAAATAGAAAACAAAAACAAAAAAAGTCGTAATTGTTTAAATATACAACAATGTTTCATAAGTTAACTAAAGAACCATTCAAAGGAGTAAACTATCATCCATACAACAATGCCACATGTTCATAAAAGGCAAAAAAATATTGGTACTATCACAGTAAATCTTTTTGATCTCAAACTAACACATAAATAAATCATTGCAAGTAAGAGCAAAAGTTGTCCCCATTGCTGCACACTTCAACTAGTGGAAACATTTGCCATCACAATAAAAAAAAATTAGATCCCAAAACCAGCTTAAAAATGTGAAAGGGAATTCATTGAATTCAGCATCATAAATAGAATCAGTTTCCAAATAAAGCCTAACTACTACTATACCCTTCTGGTGAGGAAAACATGTGTATGATTCTGCGTTCAAACCACATAAAACTGAAGTATTAAGCATCTGTTATTCAAACATCAAAAAATGTATAGCATCACATATTCTCAACTTTACCTCAACTACTGAAGGTTTCAAAGCTGACTCAAGAAATGTTGATAAAGGTTCTGTAAGTTAACCAGAACTTGAAACAATAGGATGACCAGGAACTGGATCCTGCTTCTTGTCTATCTTAGGAAGCAGATAAAATATTGTTTTGTGGAAAATCCACCTTCAATTACCACTGAATCAGTAATGATAATGCCACGTTCCATAGAAGTGTAAAGGAAAGCTCCAGTACTTCTCTTAAAATAATCTACTTGGTCAAAATAAACCTGATGGTAAAATGGAATTCTATCCAATTTGTTTCCACACTTCAACAGAATACAGTGAACAGTCCCTGAAGTCTATAGCTCTACCTTTATCAGCTTTAGATACAAAAAAATACTTTGAGATTTCATTTTTAAGAATGCTTTATGTTCACAGCCAAATTATAAGAAAAAGTTTAGGAAATCAATTTCCTCTGCCAAAACAAAATATGGAAAACACTGTTCAAACCAACACACAGCTGGATGGACAGGTGGAATAAAATCAGATTTCTTAAATATGAAAATAATTAAATTGCTGTTGCCAGTTTCTTTTGTTGATTGAAAATGAGGCCAATATTGTAAATATAAAAATCTATAAAATACATGTATCCTCTCAACAGTTTGTACATATGATATAAACAATGCAGAACAAATGTCAAACCTTTATCAGTTATGATATAGCATGTTCAGATAAAGAAATTTTAGCATGATTACCAATCAGGTCCTCATTAAAATTCACTGCTGCAACAGGTTTTGAAATTGACTTAGAACTTCACCTTCTGTAATTTTTTCCTCACCACTCTCTTTTATCTAAAAAGGTGATATTGTCACCAGCTAGTTTTAGTGAATTAGATATGTTATTACCCAGGGATATATCAACAGACTCAATGTCAGTATCTGTTGTAGAAGAAAATTCAGTTGCCAAATCAGAGACCTTCAGAATAGATTTATTATGATTTTTAGTGTCCTATCCCCCTGTTTCATATTAAAACTACCTTGACTGTGATGTGGGGTTGCAGGGCATATACCCATTTCATGAGTAAACCTAATATTATTATTTTTCTGCCTCCATGTAAATGCTACGTTGGTTTGATAATCATTCAGATCTCTTCTGTATTTTTTAGATTTCCTAAGGTCAAGTTATTCATTCAAGACACCAGTCTCTTTCCTATAATCCTAAAAAAGGGAATCAATCAAAATCAGTTGTCCCTTCAAATTCATCCACCAACTTAATTGGTTCAGATACCAAAACATTTGATTTGGCAGGTTCCTCCTCATAGTATGCAATCAGTAATTCCAAACCAACCATGAGCACCAGCTTGAATAGCCTGCCTTTCAGATATAAAAAGAGGATCATCAGTACCAACCCCCAGATCTAAAAATACCCTAAGACCCCAGGGAGCCATGCCTTTGTCTAAATAGCTCTTCAGAGTTTTGGAATGTATCACAAGTGAATAAAACTTCTTATACCCACTAGTAAAATCCTGAAACACCTTGTGAATAGAAGTGCCATCTTGTCATTTACTACTAATAGAGTTCAAAGTAACATCTGAAATACCAGGTGGAGACACAAAATTAGGAAACCATGCAATTTCATCCTTGTCAGTGGGTAAGGAAAGTACATATTCTAATGGACTGCCATGCATCATCAGAGACATCCAGAAATCCATGTCAATGAAGAAACAGAAAAATGAATCAAGCAAATAATCAAATCTAACACAAACATTAGAAACAAAAGTTTCATGGATTTATTAATGCTCAGATAATAAATATAAATCTAAGAAAACAATCCAAGATAAGTCTGTAAAAACTGCAGAACACAGTTTAATTGCAACAGCAGCAGCATAAGTGCGTATAAATCCTTATATATATATATATATATATATATATATATATATATATATATATATATATATATATATATATATATATATATATATATATATATGTGTGTGTGTGTGTGTGTGTGTATGTGTGTGTGTGTGTGTGTGTGTGTGTGTGTGTGTGTGTGAATATATATATATATATATATATATATATATATATATATATATATATATATATATGGGTCTACTTTACTTACCTGAATGGCGACATCACTGACTTTCACTTCAAGATGACAGGACTGACAAACCAGAAGACCGACATCTGGACACCGACTTTCAACTCACTGTAAGTAACCACTTGGCCTTCCTGTTGAACTTTGCCCCTTACACCCACAGTAGTGTGATCTCGGAGTTGTATATTTAGTTAGGGGGGTGGGGGGTGAAGCCCTCCACATGCGTGGGTTTAATTTTGTTTTGTTTATTTATTTCGTTTTTTTTGGGATGGCCAAGGAGCTAATTACCTTGAGTGGAAAGTCGGTGCTCTGGATGTCGGTCTTCTGTTTTTTTTGTTCTGTCATCTCGTCAAAGTGAAAGTCGGTGATGTGGCCATTCGGGTAAGTAAAGTAGACCCATATATAATCTATATTCATATATATATATATATATATATATATATATATATATATATATATATATATATATATATATATATATTTATATATATATATATATATATATATATATATATATATATATATATATCTCAATAGATATCTACAAATCTATAGCTATATATAGGTATAGATAGATACAGTTTACAGATGTAAGGGTTTGTCCAGCGTTGAGGCTGCATTGAGCCTTCCTGCAAAAAATGTTTTTATTTTGTGACTATGAGAGTGTCACTGTTTTGAGTAGTAACCTCTCAAGATTTTAAATCATTGGTTTGAGTAATCATACATCAGTTAAGTGAGAAGAGATTATTCTTAGTAAATACCATTAGTGCATCAGGCTAAAATCTGCATTGCCAGTGATACAAATCACCATGCATATCATATCATACATGATCTTTGTTGGATCATCTTAGATTCCAAACAGTTTGTTCAGTGTATTGAGAACACAGACAACTATCCATTTAATTACTAAACTTGGAGTAGTGTAGTGTAAATCTTTTTGGAATCCCACCTGAGTAGACACCATCAAAACGGGAAACCTTAGATCCATTTTCCTAGTTACTTGGCTCAGTAAAATATTCACAAGACTTACTTTCAAGCAAATTTCCAAATACATACTGCCTTATGGACACTTAACAGCTTACATGGTATCCAGGATTGTAGATGCTAATCTAATTTGCAAATGTGTACCTGTCATATATGTGTTGGCATTTAGTACAATGCCTGCATTGTTTACTGTACACTACCATACATGGTTTTCAGAAATCAGACCAAATAATACCAAGCACTACTCATTTTTGAGCAAAAATGTTCATTCTGAAAATAAACTATATGCATTCTGTTGGTATGAGTTGGAGACAGGACATTTTTGCAAGATAGCTACAGCTGCCACCAGTTTGAGAGGGTCACAAACTTTACCTCTTGCTAGTAATATAGACTTACTCTGACGTCAGACTACTATATTACTATAGCTACTGAGTTCATGTTTGTTTCACAGCATTACTCACACCTTGAGCCAGTAAGTGAACAACCATGCACTCTACTATCTTGGCAACAATTGAAGAGTAAGCCATTATCACATAATATACTAGGGTACATAAAGGCACACTGCACTCTGCATACTGCTCCTACAATTAGCAAAATCCTATATTTAAACAGTCCATATGTACCACTCTTCAATGGACTAAACTATTTTATATTATTAATTTAACATGACACACAATCATTTGAAAGAGATGCATGCCTATTGAAACAGCAGTGTGGTAAATAATTTTGTAATAGAAAATTGCAACTGCTATATAACAGCCATGCAACCCAATCATTGTTATAATAATACATACAAAGCCATTCGATATGGAATACTTTTTTATTGGTGTTCCAAAATCTAGAACATTTAAAGGCAATGGTAAGAGATAAGTCATAGTAGGTACAACTGTCATACTTAATAGCTTGTCATCTACTGCTATACAATTTCCTTCTTGTAGATGCAATATTAGCTGATATAATGCTTAAATCTGATGCACTGCATAACTGATGAACAGTCTTGTACAACTCAAGAATAATGTCTTTGTTTGGCAGTTCTAAGAATTCTTGACTAGAATAATACCTTAATAACACTCTTTGAGCCACAGAACAGTCCCATACTGTGTACATACCTTTTGGTATGTCTAAGCCCAAGGTCTTCTTGAACTTCAGCAGTTTAGGATCACATAGCCATCTGTCCCCATATGACTAGCTTCTCCACTCAACCTGGTAACTAAAGATGCATCAATCTTACTAGACTTATCTTTAAAAGCGTGGAACATAACATCATAGAACTAATCAATAAGAGCATGCAGGGTATGCAGACTTTAGACCCTATACAGTATGCCTTTATCAATTATTATTATATTTGTATTACTATTTTACATTTGTTTACTGGGAACATCCGACTGGAAAAGTTGTCCTTTTCCGGTGGAAGTCAGTAGAGAAGAGCTCCACATATATACATAAATACAGAGATTTTACTAAGATACAATGTCAGTACAGAGCCAGAAGTTAACATGAAATAGATGATTCTTTACAAAGGTGTAGAACATGCATACAGTACAGCAATCCTAATTAAGGGTAGATTAATTCTTCAAGAGCATGTTATCTTCTTTGAAAAAGTTTTCAAAACCCTAGATGAGGTATTTCCCACCACACTACTAATTTGGATAAAGCCAAAGCAATTGATATCCCATTCTCTCAACGGCATAAATAAGTTACTCCATTTAACATCACCTCCTTTGCAATTCACTGGATTGCTAACTAGATATTAAGAAGAGCATGCTGAATAATAATAACAACAACAACAATAATAATAATAATAATAATAATAATAATATAGCAATAACCAATGATGTTGGTGTGGTATATTGAAGATTTTCCCATGGTTTGCATGGTTTAATCATGAGGGTGAAGCTTGAGTGATTAAATAAAGCCAACCGTGGGTAAATTTCAATATGCCACAACCACAGAGTCAGTTATTGCTATTATACAATGACATTATTTAAGAAAAAATAGTTAATTTTCTTAAATAATGTCTTTGTATAACAACACATTGCTGTTCTTCTGCGGCTGATGGTATACTGCTTCCTTGTGTTGATGTACTGCGCATGTGTATGGGACGTTCCCATGTATACCCAGTATATCAGTGCTCTGTGAAATCACTTTATTATGCTCAACCACTCACAAGTAGACTTTCCCAAAATATTTGGTTATTGTATTCACAACTTAAAATTGTAAACTGCATTATTTATTCATAAACACACAACACAGCCCCTATGTCCCAACGGTTTCAATTTAAAACCAAAATGTGTTAATAAGTAATCTTTAAACTCTGACATTGAACTTAATGAGCCCAAGTCTCTGAAAGCACTTTCCATTATGATATTGCATTCTGCTTGTGCATCAAGCTTTTTTAGTCAATTTTTAAGCCCAGTGATTTTTACACTGACAAAACTGTTGAATTTCTGCACCTAGTAACACAACAGTCATGCATAAATATCAACTCCATTCACAAGCAAATCTTCATACTTACATATATCTGAGTAGGAATTGTTATAGACAGCTACCAGACAACTTTATTTGCATCCATTAGTCACATGAAAAATATTGTTACACTTTTTGCTCAGACAACAAAACTTAAAAATATGGTTTGACAGTCCACATTCTCTGGATTTCATGTAAAGGATTGGACATTAAATCTTACCATGCTGATGGGCAGATCTTGAACAAAAAGGATGATTGCTGAACTGAACACTTTCAGTTTTTAACTGCATTACAAGTATCATACATGACAGCAAATTTCTTTGCTGCCATAATGTTTAAAACATTTCTTACACTGCACTTTGGCATGACAGATTTTTTTTCTAGCAGGCTTTATATCCATTTTAATTAATTATATATTTTCTTTTAGCATCCATCGTACTTTATGGCATCATATTGGAGGCTATTTTTTTAACTATGTGATTTATCAATAATAGAAAACATGTGAAAGAACAAAACACCAGTCAATACTAAGATTATTAATTTCAGATGCACTCTAGTGGAACATTTAACCAATATTTCACTTGTTAGTCATAATATTCATATTTACATGCATATTTTCAAAACTGAGTGGGATACGTGTTGTTAAGGGACATGCCATGGAGAGACACTGAAAATAGACTGTCACTGTTCATATCGAATGGACCATGATAAGGATATTCATGTATTTTATTTTTTTATTTATTTACTGTTTGGCTTTAGTGGTTCGGCACCAATATGGTTTGGTTTAAGGGCTTTTTTATTTTTGAGTTTTGTGCAGTGCCCTTTTGCTCTGTGATTTATTTTCTCTTTTTCTAATACAGATACTTTGGCAATAACCAACAAAAATATTAACTGTTTTTCATTTTATTTATTTCTATTCACATGTGTTATGCGCTTGTTGAGTGACAAAGTATGCTCACTTGTAACAAAAATACTCCTATGATCTAAAGATATTTCTTTTTACTTTCTGAAATACTCAGTCATTCCAGTGAAGTAGAGCTAAGGAAGATGGACTCTGTTTTGGGTTGAAATTTGTTAAAGCAGAAGCAGACCAAAAAACTTATGGACTCTATGGTAGATGCCATCTTCCCACTTGACATGATGTATTGTACTGTTACGTTTACTGAGACCAGAACTTACTCCATAGCATTTCACACCTGCAGACCAGATGTACCCAGCCAGGAACCACTAAGTGAACAAAACCATATGACTTACTATGGCAGCAACTGAGAAGGAAACTTATCGCACTAGGCCTTACATACGCTCTGATGGTAAATTAAGCTATATAATCAGAGTATATATGATTTCTTTAGTAATGGTTGAATCACAAGTGAGAAACAGTTGTGTTCCAATGGCAAAACATTGGAAACACATGAAAAATTGTACACAGCCACTCAACAACACTTGCTAAGAGCAAATTATTTATTTGCATGCTTCACAGTGAAAAAACGTTAAGTGCTTTTGTCCTCATTACATTCAAAAAAGACTTCATCAGAGCAAAATAGCACATTAAGTCTTTGACCCCTCATATATCATATATCAATCAACACCTTCATATCAATTAATTATACAATAATATGAATAAACATATATCTTTAAAAATGTCCTTAGAAATTAATAACAACACATAATGTGAAACATCAATGCCAAAAAGAATACCAAATATCATTCTAAAAATATACACAATAAAGCTGATTAATAAAAATTTGCTGATGGAATTAATGAAGATATAAATTCACATGCAGTGTGTATGATTTCTTGGTACTTACGTATTATTGCAACCAGATTTTCGCAGTAATACAAGTTGCTTCCCAATGAGTAAAGTGGCACTGATAATCTATTAAAAGACATAGAAACAGTGTTTATTTTTACATTTTTTTGTTTGTTTAGGCAGTTTTATGAGTTCACCAACTGAGAAAGTAATAATGCAATGTAAGTTTGCCCTTTACTGCCACATACCAATCAGCCTTTGTCCTGAGAATACCAGTATTACAAAATAAAACCAACCAAAGCAGTACTATCTTACGGAGAAAATCAGCCTATAATCACCTATAAATATCAACCGGTATCATCCGTTTTGAAAACCTTTAAGTGTTACTGCAATTCTGTCTTAAAATTTTCCTTTCATATATCTTCCTTAACTTTTGCAAAAGTTTTCAACTTTAATAAATAGTTTATCTGAAACCGTTTGCATATCTCATTGTGTTTCTATTAATTATTTCATCCATACAGTGAAAATGCAGTAGAGGTACAGCTACAAAATAATCCATTCCACACGAGGATCAGCAACTCAGCAAATTGAAGAAATAATTCAGAGCCAGTTGAAATGTCCATGTGAACAGTGCGCAAAAACAGGAAGAAAACTTTCTTGCTGTCAATAAAGATGTTAAATAACATCTTACACTAATTCCCACACTCCTTTTAACCCATCATACGTATCCACGCAACCGACATGTTCACTGTATTCATTTCCTAACGTCCTTAAAGTATGCTACACACAAACCTGAATTTTATCCCTTATTCATCTTTCAAACCCATCACCAACATTACAGAAGTCTTTTTAACAATTAAGCAAACATGAGTATGCTTAAAAGATGTTGTTTGACAAAAACAAGAGCAATTATCATGTTGCAAATCTGATTGCGATAATACGTCTAAGTACCAATTTCTTTAATAATGGTTGTATGATAAAGTGTAAATGTTATTAAAATTCTAGAAATAAAGGTTACAATGTTTGGAATGAGAAAGATACTTGAGAACAAGATAGAAATGAGGAAAGAGTCAAACTGGCCATTCCTGGACTTGCAGAAAGCATATGACAAGGTCATAAGAAAGCTGATTTAGGCAGTCTAGTGGTGGTTCAAAATCCCAGAAACTTTAGTAGAATTAGTGAAAGCTATGTACAAGGACCCAATGATTCAAGTACTAACCATGTTTGGTTGCACAGCGGGGTTCGCAGTGGGATGGGTGTGCAACAGGCTTCAGGTCAGAGTCCAATGCTGTTCATACTGGTGAACTACATTAGCAAACAGGTTGGATGGGACAGGGCAACAAAGTTGCTGCATGCAGATGATGTAGCATTACAGGCAGACTCTGAGCATGAACTTCAGCAAAGAATAAATGAATGAAATGTAAAATGAAGGCACATGAAATGAAACCAAGTGCAGATAAGACAGCTGTAATGGCAGCAAATGGCAGAAATCAGGAGAAGTTGAGAAATGAGATAGAAGGGAAAATAATGGAGCAGGTTAACAGCTTCAAGTATGTGGGAGGGATGGTTGAGGAGAAGGGAAGTCTGAATGAAGAGGTCAAAGCTATAATCAGAGAGGCTGCAACTGGCATAGCATGTCAGGTGCAGTGTGTGACAGAAGCATGCCAAAGAAGATGAAAGTTAACATGTACAAAACAGAGGGCTTTGATTTGTCAACAAATAGTAAGTTACTATATGTTTTGTGATAGAGTGAACTACACTTGTGGGCGATGTTAATTATTTTTGATTGGAAAATGTGAAGCTAAAATGGTTCACTGAGAAAGTATGAGATTCAGTCCTTAAATCTTTGAAGTAAAAATGAATATTTAATTTAAAAAGGTAGTATATGTGTGTTATATGGAAGCTATTAAAAATTTCAAAAGGTGGGAGTCTTTCCTTATTAAGGGCAGTGGGCCAGAAAGGCTGGAGATATTGTGGTAAGAATATGTGTGTGTTCTCATTGAGTTAATAGTACACAAAACATTACCTCATTGGAAAATGTAGGGATAATTCAGTTTCTGCTACCAGTAACTGTTATGTAAATTTATGAAAAATACTTTTGAATTACTGTGAACATAAAAATGAAATTAGTGTGTGGTAAAATGGGATTGAAAGTGCAGTCTTACTATGGAAGTACTGTAGAATGAATTTCTAAATAAGTGATAAGTAAGTTCATAAGTTTATAAGTTTTTTACAACGTTCAGGTCAAATAGCCATCTGGGAACCTTGATTCCTTAAGAAATGGAACATAAACGTTGTACCCAGCCCAATGATCTATATTTCTTTTAAAAATTTCCAGATTCTCAGACTGATATACATGTAGACGTATGTTGTTCCAGAAATAGGCAATTTTAACAGTTATATATGAATTACATACCGTAAAATTTCAGTTGTGTCAGAAGTGTCATATTGTAATGTCTATGAGTTTTGCTATAAACCTTAGTCTTAAACATAATTTATAGAACAGGATCATGTAATATCTTTTAGACTATCTGTGACTTGGAAAAAAGCTGTGGAAATTATTCAAATGCAGGAAAGTCTTACCAATCAATGTAAAACATGGAAAGTGGTATATTTTAAAAACAATGAGGCGGTAATGGATTTAAAGTGGAAGAACCCTGTGTAATTAAATATGGTGTTCTGTGAAGAATTGATGCTCTGCCTTTTTGAACAGTACATCTGGCACATTTAAAGTGTGTACTTTGGGGTGTACTGAGGAAGAATGCTACATTATTTTTTTAAGAGAAGAATTGAAATAGTTTTGAAGTGTGTGCATTGGGCAATAAAGACTACACTTATTTTTTTTTCTGTAGTCTAAGCAATGTGTATTTTAAAGTCTATGCAATGTATAAAGTGCTACTGAAGCTGGAAGTTCAGTGGTATGGTGTTTCTTAATCAGTTATGAAAGCATGGATGCACAGAATTAAACTCACTTTATCATGTCCTGTCTGGCTCTGAATGAGATTCCACTTTGAATGTTTTGTGCATGCAAATGAAATGTGAGTTGACAAAAACAGAAACTAAGCACATGAGACATTTGCAATAAATAAATGCTGGAAAGAAGCAACTCAAGTGAGTGGGGCCTTTGCAAAACAAACAACAAAAAAACTGTTGGTTAGTGAGCATATAACTAACAGCTTTATGTTGGATGGAGTGAAATGTCGACAAGTTGCTGAAGCATTTCTGAAGTATGTGCCATACAACAGTAAACAAAAATGAGGTTTATATGAACCAAACACTTCTTGCATGTGTGGCTTGTGCTGAGTATAGAGCAAGTAAAAAAGAAAAGAAACGATACTGTTTACATGTTCTAGATGCGTCTTGTACTTGTGAACAGTCCCATGTGTAAAGCAAGTGAAAATCGTTACCTTCTAATACTTTCTGAACTGTCTTGCTTTTGAAATAGACTGATGAAAACTCTGTATATACTTGCTGCTTGTTGAAAAAGAAAAAAATATAAGTATCTGTGAATGGAAATCACTGACATATTGTAAAATTTTATACAACACTAAATCTTACTAGGCATTGTCCGTGACAAAGTGAACAATTTTATACAGCACTACAAAGTTCATTGCTGTGTAACACAGAAACAAATGTGTGTACCAAATTTGTAGCATTGTTAGTGAATTATCTGTACCCAAAATGAGAAGCAAAAGAGGTAATAAGCAAGGCGATACTAAAATCATTATAATGGCATCTGAACAAGTGTTAAGCTCTGTGGAGATGTAGCAACATGGGAATGGTGTTGAATAACAAATTCTACTCACAAAGAATGTTGTGGTAATGCATAATGATATGATTTGCATCAAAATATCACTGAGAGGAAGGAACGGATGGCTGTTTTCTAGTTTAGTCCTGCAACTGTGCAAAATTAAACCTTATTTGAAAGTGATAGCTCTATAGCTCTAAGTTAACTGGGAAAATGGCCAAAGGCAGACACGTTCTTTTTTAGCAAATTATTAAAAAATAGAACTTGTAGAAAAGAAATTCAGCTTTTTTTAAAACAAGAAATATACTTGTACATAAAAAAGTTAATCTAGAGAATGTAAATGTAAAATGTTGTAATATGAAACCAGAGCATTATAAATATATATGGTATCACCCCCATTATTAACATTATATGTAATATGACTTTACCCCATGAAAGGCTAATAATAGACTGAAATACCTTAAGGGCTTGAGAAATTTGGCTAGGCTTAAAATGGTCTGCAATGACTGAGAACCTAGTGCTAACATATGAACCTATTATCCAAGAGTGCATAAATGCTAAGACAGCCAGAGAGTGCTGCTTCCAAGCAAAGTGAAAAAAAAAATAGAAATGTTGGAACAGATGAGCTCTAAAAATGAAATCAAAATGAAAGAAAAAGACATGACAAAATGAAACACATAAATAATCAAATTGTCCAAAAGAATCTCTGAAAATTTGGTACAAGTGGATACAGTAACACATTAACCTAAACCTGAACATGTTATATCAAGTACTATCATTAAACAAAGTGAATAGCACAAGCTTGTTGGCAATGGAACTTCAAAGATGATGAATGTCAGTTTCAGACCCAAGATGACATTTTGTGTTTTCTATCTGAAAATAAAAAAATGTGGCAGGAGCTTAAAAAGATTAACAGTTTCCTGCTTGATATATAAGCAACAATTTTAGAATATGCAAGTAGAAAATAAATTGCTAAAGGCACAAATTTAAGAGACATGTGCACACATGTATACTCTTAGCAATAAAGTGACCCAACCTCTACAAAAAAGGAACTTGGAATTATGAGAGAAGTAAATAAGTTCTACTGAACAGAGGTAACCTTAAAAAGACTGTAGACAAACATATAGATGCAATAACAGTGACTTAAATGCACATAATCTGCACATCAAAGCACTAGCAGAAAATGGCAAAAGAAAGAAATCATAATTATAATGTTACAGGAACAAAAGATTAATTTGTATTGTAGATGGAATGAATGGCATGATTCCACCCTTGAGTTAACCACTTAGTATAAAAATATGGAAGCAAAAAATAAAATACTAAGTAAATCCCTGGAGAAAGCAAACAGTAAAAACAGATACTGTCTGTCAAGCCTTGATTTGCATGATGATATAATCCAAGAATGTCATAAGGCTGTGAAAACCTGCAAAAGCAAAGTTGTTCCAGCAGAATTCACAGTGGTCCTGTTGTGGACTGCAACAACTAATGATAACAACCCACTGATTATGTTTTATTCTTTCACAAACTATTATATCGATTGCAACATTAAGCACTTTCGTCTAAAAATAGACTTCATAAGACAAACAGATGAAGGTCTCTGAGGTGCAAAAACAGGTCTGTCAGTTCATTCATGACATCTGATAGACATGAAAATCAGTAGCAAAAGTAAAACCTAATCAACATTCTACAGTCTTGACCAACAGAACAAACCTGAAAGAAGGGTCAGGTCAACAACCTTTTTGTTAAGTACAGCATATAACCAGAATGTGTCACAACAAATAATAGGAGTTGGAAAAAAATTATGTTTTACTGATTTGTTTGTAGGGCTTGCAAAGCAGGAGTCTGGTTAACCCATAGTACTCACCCCCAAGGTCTGAACTTATAAAGACATGTGGTATAGTGTATCCAGCAGCCGCTGTAAGTTTTGTGGGGGCTGTAATGTCAGGGAATAAGGCAGTTTCACACACACACACACACACACACACACACACACACACACACACACAAACACTACATGTCATGTGGTGTACTGCCCTCTAACAGTCACTGTAAGTTGTGTGGAGCTGTAAGATCAGGGTATAATACATTGTAAGGTCAGTGTATAACAGACACACACACACACACATATACATACTATGAGAGGAGGAGGCCAACTCCCCTTCTTATAAATGGAAGAGCTAAATAAACAGGAGGGCATATATTTTCCTCTCAAGAGATGAGGATAAATGGAGTAAGGATAATTGCCTAATGAGAGAGAGAGAGAGAGAGAGAGACAGACAAAAAGATAGAGAAAGCAATATAGAGACTGACAGGTCATGGAGATGGGAACCTGAGAACAGATAGAAGAGGACGCAACTTCAAAGCTTCTGAATGTGATTTGCCAGCCAATTGTGAGGTGCTATAACTTGAGTGAGTCACTAGACTACAATAGCAGGGAATGCCGTTTTGTGCTGTAAAAAAAAAAAAATGTTAAAGCAGCTCACTGAGAAAGTGGGAGTGAAATTATTTTCTTTAATGCTTAAAGCAAATTTAAACATTTTATTTTATTTTGCAAACGCATCAAACTTAATAACACATTTTAAAAGTGCAAGGTGTTCCATCACTGAGCCAGAAAACTGTATCATGGAAAAAAATGTCAGGTAAATCTAAGCAACTATTCTTGCTGAGTTAATAATATCACAATCTACATCAGAATATATGTGTAATTTGGCCATCAAATAAAATCTAATTAATGAAACTGTCAAACTAAATGTAATGGTGCATGAACTGCTTAATTTATCCATTCTAACAGCTATCCAGAGGGGGCATTTACTGAAGCATGAGGTATTTAAGGCACGTTGCTTACAACCCTGGGCTCCCATTTAGCAGGATGTACTTGTTTTCTTTACCCATTATCTTTTCATATATACTTCTACCTGGAATTGGGATAAACACTTGTTTGAAAATTACTGTAAATAGGCCTTTTAACATGCATCTCATAACTAAACATGACTGCATTGCCACCACTGCCTTGTTCTAAAGAAATTTCAGTAGCTTGAATTTCCTAAACAACTGCTTCCATCAGAATTACACATCGTACAACTCCATACTCAATAAACCTACTGCTTCCCCTTCCCTCTCTTCTCTAGTATCCTACTATACCCCTAACTGCTCACTCTGCAGCTTAGATCAACATCTCCTTGATATTTACAAACTTAAGAAAAACATCAGCAAACTGTTACACAAATACACAGCGTCCCAAGCCTGGAAAAAGCTCCCATCTAACATAAGGTACATCAAACAAGCTAATAGTTTAAAAAAATCCTATACAACTCATGGTCCTGCCCCTGCCAGGATCCTACATAAACAACCCCCCCTTTCTTTTTCTTCCTTAATTTTACTGTTCAAATTGCTGACAACTCTAATCCACTCTAACTGATGACAGAATCAAACTGTAGGGTATCTGTAGTTCACATTTTAACTACAGTTCCTATTAATATCTTTACTTTTATGTTTATATAACTTATTTCTTCATCTGCATAGTAATTTGTATCATTATGTCAATGTAATTTTCACTTGTATGTAACTTTTTGCTCTTCAGTATTCAATGTTTTTAACTGCCTTTTGTTAATTTAATTTCTGACCTGTACTGCTTTATGTGACTGCCCATTTATTTTATTGTTAAACTCAAATCTACATTTTTGTATTATTATTTTTGTTGTTTATGTATGTTTTTTGTATCATTTGTATTGTACTGTACTCAAGCTTTTGTCTTCGGGTCTCCACAGAAAATGGGCTCCTTGCTCAGTTGGACTAACCTGGTTAATAAATGTCAAATAAATAAAATAAATAAATATTTAGGACACTCAGGTGCTATCTTTTTTTAATTTCTCCAAGTCTTTTGGGTTTCTAATGCCATGATGGGAATGGACCCCCATTCCTACGTCAAAGTATGATTAACGTTCATAAAATTAGCATTATTTCAATCTTTGGTGTTAGCCAAAAGTGCTCTTCGCAGCAACCATAATGTGCCCAGTAATGACTCCTTCTGCAATTCATACAGAGATGCATGCATTGGTAACATATCTAAATATGATTGTAGATTCTTTTTTATAAGACCCATTGCTCTTTCTACTATTCGAACTATCTGGGTATCCTTCATCCACATTACCTTTATTTCTGCCTGCAAATTCTGGCATTTTATGACTTTGTACCTCTCTGTATGTAAGACACTGTAGTCAGTGGGTGTAGCAACTTCACTTATCAATGCTACTTTTGTCTTCTTTTCATGGACTACTATATCTGATTCTCTCACATCTATTTTTTTAACTGTTGGTAATGGGTGATCCCATGTGATATAAACCATCATTTTCTATAAAACTTTGTGGCTCATGTTTCAAGTATTTTTCAGCTACCTCAGTATTATAATGTTTGCACAATCCCCATTGTAACTGTCTTGCCACATTATTATGCCTTTCAGTATACAGTCCTTCTGCCATTAGTATGTCACAACCAGCAACAAGATGTGCGACTCTCCAGTTCTGTTTTACAAAACCTAAATTTATGTTTCCCCCACATGATCAATGGACTTTGTAAACCAACATGTCTGTAATCCATTATCTTAAACTGCCAGTATTAACCTATTTTTTCTCTCTTTTTATTTCTCCAAATCTTTTTGGGTTTCTAATACTATGACAGGAATGGACCCCATTCCTAAGTCAAAGTATGATTAAATTTCATGAAATTAGTATTACTTCAGTCTTTGATATCAGCCAAAAGTGCTCCTCATGGCACCCACAATGTGCCAGTAATGACTCCTTCTGCAATTCGTATGGGGTTAATATGGAATGGTAACATACCTAAATACAATTGTAGATTCTTTTTTATAAGACCCCATTGCTCCTACTACTATTGGACCTGTCTGGGTATCTTTCTTTCACATTGCTCACGTTTCAGCCTGCAGATCCTGACATTTTATGACTTTGTGTCTCTCTGTATGCAAGACACTGTAAGCACTGGGTGTAGCTATTTCAATGATCAATGCTACTTTTGTCTTATTTTCTTGAATCACTATATCTAGTTTTCTAGCATCTATCTTTTGAACTTTTGGTAATGGGTGATCCCATGTGATATAAACTTCAGCACTTTCTATGATGTTTTGTGGCTTATGTTTTCAGTGTTTTTCAGCCACTTCAATACCATAATGTTTGCACAATCCCCAGTGCAACAGTCTTCCACATTATTATGCCTTTCAGTATACTGTCCTTCTGTCATTAGTATGTCACAACGAGCAACAAGGTGTGCAACTATTTCCAGTTTGGTTTTACAAAACCTGCATTTGTCTGTTTATCCCACATGTTCAATGGACTTTGTAAACCAATGTGTATGTAGCCCACTATGTTGGGCTGTCAATATTAACCTTTCATCTCTTGGTTTGAATTCGCCTCTCCTTAACCATTCCTGCCTTCGTCCTGATCAACATGAGGTTCTTCCAGAAGTTTTCTATACTTGCAACTACATTTATACTTTTTCCACATTTCTTGCCATCTCATCTGGTCCTTCACCTTATATTCTTTCTTTTCTTTTTTGGCACATTCAGTTGCTGCCTGACTTTATCTACTTCTAGTTTGATTGCCATTCCTGCTTAACAGTGATATGCTTCTGCTAAATTACGCAGAGAAGTCATTTTAGATTTATTCTCCTCATGTTTCAAAACTTTCACTACATTTGGGTCTTGTGAGGTCAGCAGATATGTGTGGAGTCCCACAATTGCAGATCTATACATGTAATCAATTCCAGGGAGGCCCATCTCTCCTTCGGAACAGGGGATATATAATCTTGGTATACACTGATTTTTATAAATCATTTGGTGAGCATGAAGCATCCTTCTTGTTCTCTTATCTAATCTATCTAACTCGCTTTGGGGGCATTCAATCACTCCAAAACTGTAAGTTAGGACAGGAAGAGCAAATTGGTTTATAGCTTGGATTTTGTTCCTAGATGTCAATGCTATTTTCAGAATTAATTTAAGTCTTCTAAAGTATTTCTTACTAAGTTTTATTCACATTTGTTTATGTTTTATTGTTGATCCATCATCAGTTCCGAAATATTTATACACTCCCTCCTGCTCCAGTTCTTTGATATCATAATCTTGTCTCAAACTGATGTTTTTCTGGTGCTGCAGTTTTCCTGCTTTAAAGGTTGCTTTTGCACACTTATCAAGACCAAATGACATTCTTATATCATCTGAAAAAGTTTTGACAACCTGCAGCTATACTTTCAGTTCCTCATCTGATGAGCTATACAGTTTTGAATCATTGACAAAGAGAAGATGAGAAGTCGTTGCACTTTGTTGTTTTCTAGGAGCCAAATTGTAGCCATAGCCTAAGCTGTTAAGTAAACAGCTTAATGGGTTAATGGCAAGGCAGAATAGCAATGGTGACAGATAGTCACCCTGGGATATCCTCCTTTGAATTTTTATCCCTGGGATAATAATCTGTCTTTTATCAAGGCTTAATTGCAAAGTGGTCTGCCACTGTTTCATGGTCACTGTAATGTAGTCGATCAGTGTAGGGTGTTTTTAAGCACTCTTTTATCCATGAATGTGGGATACTATCAAATGCTTTTTTATAGTCAATCCATGCCATACTTAAATTCTTTCCCTTTTTACAGTTCTCCAGTATGACTTTATTTAACAATAAATGGCCCTTTGTTCCATATGACTTTCTTTTATTGCCCTTTTGTTCTACTGCCATAATTGAGTTTTTGTCTAAATGTCTATAAACTCCGTCAGCATCAATTCCCATATATGGTTTTTATGTTGTCAGAAGGCAAGATATTGGTCTATAATTTTTAAGGCAGCTTGCAGGTTCACTCGTAAGTAAGAGCATTGTTTGCCTGTTGTTAGCCAGGTTGGTGTCTGTTCAGGGTGTGCATATAAATAGTTCTTACTCATGGCTAAAGCTTTGTGCAAATATGTTAACACTTTTACCCAAAGTTAGGTACTGCATCTGGCCCTGCAGTTTTCCAGTTAGAGGCTTTTCTTAACTTTGTTTCAATCTCTCTGGCTGTTATTTCATCCCATTTTATATCCTGCACCTTTTAACTTCTTTTTCTTTCTTTTACTTCTTCTATCCATTTAGCATGTTTGTTATGTTCCACAGGATCTTCATAGGTACTTCTCCAAAATGTATCTATTTCCTCTTTTTTGGCGGTCTTTCAGTTCCTTTTACCTTGTTTCCCAATTCTCTATAAAGCTTTTTGGGTCATCAATAAATTACTTAGTTTGTACTTTTTCTTTATATTTATCTGTGTTTCTCCTATGTTTTTCCACCTGTGCTAAAATTTTTAGTTTGTTATTTGCGATAGTTCATGATAGATCCGGGTCTGTTCTAATAGTGAGCATTGCTTTTATCACATCTATCTTTCTTAGTATTTTTGTTGGTCTATTCCCTCTTCTATAGTCTTCTAGCAGTGACATTTCTTGTCTTAATTGTTTTTAGTTTTCTCTGTTGAATAGCTCAATGATGGTACTCCCCTTCCTTTCCCTCGCTGCCCTGTGTTCTTTTGCTAGAACTTCATCAGTTATTAATTTAGCAGTACATCCTGTTTACTTCTGTTATATTGCATGAATCTCTATGCTCAGTCCTAATTACTGCATTCATTTGTTTTATCAGACTTCTGACTTTTGGGGGTTTATTTATCTTCTGCAGTCTAGTCCCGCGGTAGTGGTGCTGCACCTCACAACAAGACACTGTCCTGTTCGAGTCTCAGCTAGAGCATCTTCTTTGAATAAATTTTAATATCTAGATTAATCAGTTGTCATTCTGACCTAAGTGAGAGTCTGTATTTGGTTTAAAGACACAAAATATTTTTTTCTAATTCATGCATTTATTACTTGTACCACTAACTTTAATATAACTATATACATTGATCAAAACTGAATATAACTTTATTTATTTATGTATGCATGTATTTATTCATTCTTTTATTTATTTTGGTGAAATGATACATCAGAACTATCAGGCCAAACAGTTTTACTTAGTTTGAGGAATAATATAGTCTCTACCACATCTTCCAGCATTATATTTGAGCTTAGTATCAAAATATAGTTTTCCAGAAGCACATTTAGGAGGCATCCAGCCATAAATTTGTCAGTATCACTTCTACCTATGTGAACACTTTGGAGGCATAAATCTCATAATATAATCTATAAGATGCAATTAGACTGTTCTCTGTGTATAAATGTCACTGCCTTCAAGTATTAATCATATATTATTCAAACTGTAATTTCCCATGTCCATATCTCTTCTTCAGATGTCTCCTGATCTTCCTGTTTCTCCTTATTTTGGGGATTCACTCCATCATGCTGTGATGTAATCTGTGTTGACCTTCTATACCAAATCTTTCACTTTGCAGGCACTCCATAACTTCAATTTCTATTTTATTATTTCCACTTTACTATTCTTCTTTTCTGCGTTCCATTTTTGTGATATTATTTTTTTTATTGTGAAATTTTCCATATCCGGATGCCTTTCCCTGTATTTCTCTTTGAATATCTTTGGGGTTGCCTTTTTTATTTTGATTAATTTGGCTTTCTCCTTTCCATAAATATTGCACCATATTAAATCTCTCTTTCTTTCCCATGTCCATATTTCTTTTTTATAGTTTTCAAATATCTCTAAGTTTTGTTGTTTATATTTTTGCACTTCCTCAGAGGCTTCTTTTTCCAAACAGATCAAAGTTTCTTGATCTATAAACTGTTTTAAACAAATCTTTTGCATTAAGAATGCAACTTTTGATTTGAAGCTTCTGACAGTTTTTCTTGCGGAATAATTTTTCTTTCCTCTAATTTCTCTCTTAATCATTTTGTACATCTTGTGTCTGGAGTTTCTGGGCTTTTTACATAATAGTAACAATACATAATTTCTTTCCTATCCTCAATAGTCCACTCTATGTCTTTATGGCTCTTATTCGGCCTATCAGTTTTTGTGATTTTTGTGGATCGTTACTTCCTTCTACAACAGGTGGCCATCCTCCCTCTGGGTCTGGCCTGGCCCCATTGCAGGAATATTTCCATATTTTGAGGATTCCACACTGTCATTTTTTCCAGTCCTGGCACCTGTGCAACTATCAGGAAGAATCACTTTTTTACCCTGGGCCTTGTGCACCCAGCTATCTTTTTTAATTTTTAACCTACTTCTGTCCATGATATATGCTATATAAATACAGTCTATATATCAGTGTTGCCTTGGTGAGATTTTGTGAAAACAAGGTCCACTTTGTGACGGTACTCACCAGGACTTGATGATGAATTCACTTTCAGCACTACTAGTCTCCTTTACTTGCTGACTTTTCTCCTCTTCATTCGGACCCCTACATTTCTATGTAGCTGTTTAGATATTGGTAAAGATCAGAGGTAAATGTAGCAGCACTCTTAGTTGGGTTTATTTGCAACAGATAGTTGGCAATTTTGCATAGATCTTCTTAAACTGAAGCAGGTTTGGATATAACTGTATACAGCTGCACATTTAAAGGACTTCAAGTAGAAAAAGAAAATGTCCTGCTTTTGTCCATTGCAAATACTCCATACTGCTTGTTATACCTAAGGATATGTTACAGGATTAATTCGAAAATGATGCTGTTGCTTTCTGCCTGCTTCAAATACAGGAAGCCACCTCTATTAGAATTTTGAGATAACTTGGTTAGCACCAAGATGGGATTTTTTTTTTGCCCGTATCTTTGAATAAATTTTAATATCTAGATTAATCAGTTGTCATTCTGACCTAAGTGAGAGTCTGTATTTGGTTTAAAGACACAAAATATTTTTTTCTAATTCATGCATTTATTACTTGTACCACTAACTTTAATATAACTATATACATTGATCAAAACTGAATATAACTTTATTTATTTATGTATGCATGTATTTATTCATTCTTTTATTTATTTTGGTGAAATGATACATCAGAACTATCAGGCCAAACAGTTTTACTTAGTTTGAGGAATAATATAGTCTCTACCACATCTTCCAGCATTATATTTGAGCTTAGTATCAAAATATAGTTTTCCAGAAGCACATTTAGGAGGCATCCAGCCATAAATTTGTCAGTATCACTTCTACCTATGTGAACACTTTGGAGGCATAAATCTCATAATATAATCTATAAGATGCAATTAGACTGTTCTCTGTGTATAAATGTCACTGCCTTCAAGTATTAATCATATATTATTCAAACTGTAATTTAATTTTGATAAACTAGTGAAACATGTCCATGGAGTAGTTGCTTACCTTAGCATATTTTGCATTAATTCTAGATATAAAAAGTAAGAATTAGAAGTATGCAGTGATTTAGATTCATGCTGTGGGAAAGTCAGTGATGTAAATGTATCTGGGTCAAAGTTGTGTTGTTGTTCTTGGGGAAAGTCAGTGATGTAAATGTATCTGGGTCAAAGTTGTGTTGTTGTTCTTGTTATCATTGTTACAGCTAATTGCGAAACTTGATTTTTAAGAATATAGCTTTCTTTTTAAATTGGCATTTTTGGTATATGTTGCTTTGCTAATTAAATGCCACTGACCATAGATTGAAAAGAAGTACATCTGATAAGAAATTATTTATATTCATCCTAAAGCAACAGAAAAGACAAATTAAGTAACACAATAGCATGTTTTTCTTTATCCTTATTGTGGAGTAGGATCAGATTTATCCATCATCTTGCACTGACTTTATAATTTAACTGAAATAATTGCATGCCTATAAACAAATGATCCCAGATGGCTCTAGGTTCTGAACTATATTCAATATTACATCTCTGGAAGCCCCTGCGTGAGGAAGAAGAATATAAAGTGAGCTCTTTCCCTCTTGGGTCTAAACCTTGATATAGATACAAAAGACCAAATGCATTAACAAAATCTTATAGCAGTTGTATGTCTCTGTTACTATAAGGTAAAAATGGCCCCAGTTTATGTCAGAAAGAGGTGAGAATTAAATTTAAGATGTATCCTAAACCAAGTGTGTTTATTGAAAGCACAGCTGTAAAGTACAACCTGGAAAAGTAGAATAAAGAAGTTGGTTTTATGATGACATGATGAGTAAACTGAATCTAACATTAAGGCAAATGGGAACAGTGGAGTGATGAGTTCTATTATAGTAAACCTGCTTTAAATATCATTCTTAACCCATAGTATCATAGGTAGAAAAGCTCTTTTAACCAAAATAATCACTTCACAACTATTGGTTTTGTTGCCCAAGGCTAATATGCATGGTAACTGCTTTTTCAACTGGGACAAATTCATATAAGCTTATCTTATGATAGATATATTTTTACATATTTTAAAATAAATGTCAGAAATGTCTCCTCATAGGTATTATCTGTATTGCTACACAAATCCCAGGAAAAGATACTAAGATCAGTATGTTGTGCACAAACAGAATAATATATGCTCACCTGACTCCCCATCTGGGTGGAGAAAGTATATATAAAATAGATGCATTGATGACTTTTGCACTCCTTAAAAATGGAATGTAGCAAGACTCCTGTCTACCAATAAGAGAAATCGCATGATAGCATTGTAAAATCTGGGCAAGGGACAGCTAACTAGCTCCCAAATGCATTTTTCAAAGTTCTTTTATCTGCATATTAAAAGTTCTCTTTAGGAGAGAAAAAAACTGTGTCTCTTGATGAATTAAAATTAGAAGTTAACCACTTGTTATCAGGCAGGGTGGGAGCTAAAGACTGATACTCCTGTTTAAGGAGGAAAAATGTCAAGGGTTTTCTAGAGGACTTTTTTGCCAATAAATAAACTGTTTTGAATGAAAAACAAATGCTATTGTTTGTATTTCTCACATCATGTTCTTGTATGGCTGCAGTTCGCAGTTTTAATACAGTTTGTCATATAAAGTTATTTTCCCTTGTAGATTGAAATTTCTGCTTAGGAGAGAGCATGCATCAGAGATATATTTATTGATCAGTCATAGGCATTAACATAGGCTAATTAATTGCCAGCTGTGTGAAAAGCTAGAAACAAGTATTTTTATTTACAGGGAAAATAAAACTTTTGAGGTTTTCTGAAAAAGCTCATTTAAGCAGCCTCTCCCATAGACTAGACTGTTGTAATGGGAATGAAAGTATGCAAGCTTTATTTGGTATATCATTCCTTGTATTACTGCAGTGTGTATTTTTATCACAGTGTGTTATTTAAGTTATTTCCCTTGCATAAATCATTTTTAGTATGAGAGAAAGAAAAAGAGGTTTGTCTTATGCTGGGTGATAGAAATTAGAAGAGATTAATTATCTGTGAATAATGGGAGGAGAAATAGATGTGTAATTTTGTTTTTGGGGAAAGAAAGCATTTCATGGTTTTCCTTAGGAAAGCTCAGTTGTACAACTTCTGCCATAAAGTGGGTATTGGAAAATGCAAATTTCTTAGACTGCATGCATATATATATATATATATATATATACTCTTATCCAATTACACTGTGCATTTTTATTGCAGTTAACTGTTATAAACTTTTTTCACTGGCATAATAAAAGTTCTGTTTAGAAGAAAAAACAAAGTAGGGCCTCTTGCGGAGTGTTTTCTCTTAGAAAAAAATAATTATCTGTGAACTGAGGAGGGAGTTAGGGATTAACATTTTTAATTAAGGAGAAAAGAAATATTTTAAGACTTTCCTAAGAAAGCTCATATGAACAGCTTTTAAAAACAACAAGCCCCTTTTTTTAGAAAGACATTTTTCCAGGTCCTCTTCCTTGTGTAATTTTCTTTTTTGAACACAATGTTTATTTTTATTACAGTGTGTGTTATTAAAAGCTATTTTTCCTTTGCAAATTAACACAATGCTTATTTTTATTACAGTGTGTGTTATTAAAAGTTATTTTTCCTTTGCAAATTAAATGTCGTTTGGAGAGAAGAGAGTGAGAGAGAAAAATGGACCTCCTGGAGAGTCATATGAATTAGTAGAGGCTAGTAACCTGAGACATACAAGAGGAGTCCTCAATAAGCATTTTTATTTAAGTGAAAAAAAAATCATTATTTACTGAGAAATCTCAGTTGATAGACTATGACATAAAGTTGACTCCTGTGCAGGAAAGACAAATGTCTTTGTTTCTTTTCTTACACTCTTCCCTTGTTTGACTGCAGTGTGTATTTTTATTACAGTGTGTTGTTTAAAGTTCTTTTTAGTTGCATATTCAAAATTATTATGTTGAGAGAAAACAAACATATGTTACTTAGTTAGTTAGAATAGGTTATTTTCCTGTGCAGTGTGGGAAGAGTTAGGTACTAGTATTTTATATTTACTGGGATAAATCATTCAAAGTTTGCTGAGAAAGCCCATATGAATCCTCTACTGTAATGAACTGCACTGATAGAAAGGAGAATGTCATTTCCTTCTGTTGTATTTTGTATATTTGTGCTTGTTTGATAGAAGTGTGCATTTTATTGCAGTGTATTATTTAAGTTCCTTTCTCCTGCATATTAAAATCTCTGGTCATGAGAGAAACAAAGCTGTTCCACTGGATGAGTAATAGAAATCATAACAGGTAAATTACCTGTGAACTGTGGAAGACCACATAGACTAGTATTTTTTTTATTTACGAGTAAAGAAGATATTTTAGGATTCTTTAGAAAAGACTTACTTGAACAGTCTCTGCTGCAGAATAGTCTGCTATTTAGGAAATACAGTTTTCTTGGTTTATTTTTCTCATACCATTTTCATGTATTGCTGTAACATGTATTTTAGTGTATTATCTTATTTAATGTTAATTTTTCTTTCATATTAAAAGTCCTGGTTAAGAGAGTAAACAATACATGTCTCTTGGTGTGCCACATGAATTATAAGGGTTAATTATGCCTAAAATGTTGGAGGACTGAACTACTAGTACTTTTATTTTAATAGGAAAAGAAAACTTTTTTTCTGAGAGACCCCACTTCAGCATCTCCTTCCACTGAAAAACTTGTGTGTGAAAAAGAAACATTTCTTGCTTAATATACTTCATGCTCCTTTCTTACTTATTTGCAGTCTGCATGTTAATGTAGTGCAATATTTTACTTTGTATGTTGAAAATTCTGCTTATTATAGGAAACAAAGCTTCTTATTAAGCTGAGTCATAGGAAGTAGATAAGATTTGCAAACTATGGTAGGAGACTGGTATTTTTATAAATGGTAAAAAGAAAACATATCGAGGTCTTCCTAATGCAGGTCACTTGAAACAGTTTCTACAATATTAGAAAATGTTGTGTGTAAGTAGGCAAAATTATTGGTGTGCATACCTCACATAAGTTTCATGACAAGCCTTCAGAAACAGTGTAGTGAGTGGCAATGTTCAGGGAATGGGTGTTTCAGAGTCACAACTAGCACAGTGATACTACCAGTGACATAATACAGTATGCATCATATGCAAATGACTGCATAATGACCCAAGTGAGTATCTTAATGCCAATAAGAATTTCTCCAAAGCAGACTATAACCTCATACATGATGGCATAAATACCTTCACTGCACCTCCTCCATCAGATGGAACTGGCAACTATGCTGAGTTCTACACCAATGCTTTTTACAAACATCTGTATAACTGATTGACTGGGCCATTACTGATAGGACCAAAACAAGCTCCAAAAGGAAGAGCAAACCTGCCTGGTGGACAACTGCCATTAACATGCTTTACAATAAGAAAATGCTGTCTAAGAGTAAGAAGGAGTGAGCCCTAAACCAGAAACACTCCCTCCTCAGCTTAAACAATTAAATAAGACTTCTTATGAAGTCCACCAGAGCAAACTATGAATCCAAATTATCTTCCTCAACTAAGGACAACCATAATGCATTCTTTAGTTACATCCATAACCTAAAAGGAAAGTCCCAAATTTGTGCTGAAATGGTAGCTAACAATACCACATATACTGAACATGTGGACATAGCTAACCTATTGGCCAACAGGTTCTGTGAAAACTTTACTCCCTGTCCTTGCCACACATTTCGCATGACATCCCTACCACCTGTCCCCTACCTTGTATCTAAGGCCAAAAGCATAGCATCTATGGGACCTGATAACATCCCAGGCTGTATCCTTCATGGGCTCCAACAAGAATTAGCAACATGATTGGGTACTCTTTCCAACCATAGTCTAAGCAACAGTTTCATCCCAGTTGAATAAAAAATGGCCACCATTATTCCCTTGCATATAGGTGGTGCTTCCACTAATCCCTGGAACTATAGGTCTATTAGCCTGACTCGTCTTATCTGACCTTATCAACAAAGATATAGGTAATCTTCAAACACTTGACCCTACTCAGTTTGGATTTGTCAAAGGGAGCTCATGCCTGCTATAGCTGTTGGACTTCTTCAAAAAAGTCACCAATGCCTTAGATGCAGGGAAATCTGTGCATACAGCCTACCTAGACTTAGCCAAGGCTTTTGACACTATCCCCCACTCAGGCATCATTGACAAACTCACCCAGCTAGGTATCAACCCTTATATTGTTAGATGGGTTGCTAACTGACTCACTGATAGAACACATATAGTCAAAATAGGGGAAGCCATGCGCAACATCAGACCTGTAGCCAGTGGTGTTCCACAGGGATCAGTCCTGGGACCTCTACTGTTTGGAATCTATTTCTCAGAAGTATAAGCAAAAACTAAACATCTGTGGCTGACAAACTTTACTGATGACTGCAAACTGGGACCGGTCATAGAATCTCCAAATAATGTCAACATCCTACAAAAGAGTCTTACACAAACAAATGATTGGTGCCAAAGTCATGGCCTTAAACTCAATGCAAAAAATGTTTTATCATCCCTTTCAGTAAGAGTGATGTTCCTGCTAACTACCATATCAGTAGCAACACCCTAAGTATGCACTCAGTGGTGAGAGACCTGAGCACACAGGTTGACAGCAACCTTACCTTTGATCACCATGTCTCCACAGTGGTAAGAAGGGAATTCTGTATTGCTCATCTCATAAGTAAGGGCATTGCCTCCAGGAAAAAAAGAAGTTATAACCTCCCTGTACTCTTCCCTCATTAGGCCAATAATTGAGTACATATAAAAACATACATGGAAGACCATACCTATAAAAAGTATGCATGTAGATAGCTTAATTTAAGCCTGGTTTAGTTGTATGTATGTATGTATGTATGTATGTTTTATATGCTGAAGTTTTTATATGCATAGGCTCTATATGGCTTTAACATCTTAGCTGCACCACAATTGATTGATTGAATGTGTTTTTCTATTAGGCTGTTGTATTTTTGAATTGTATAAAGTGACTGTTGATTTTAACTAATGCATACACACTGAAAAAGGGACTTTTCCCGAAAGCTTTGTGGAGTAATAAACTTGGCTTTTCACCAACCTTGCGTGTCCTTTATTGGATTTACTTAGCTTGCTGTTTGTGGAATGTTTCTTGCAATCCATGGTTTACCATAGTGCTGGACTGCTTTTTTGTTTTTTTAACCATAAATTTACCCAAGGGTTTCCACCTGTGTTCCTCTGGGACATGGGCAATAGGTGCCAGGTGGAAATAAGGGTAGAACTTGGCTAGGTTTGTAAGGGACCTAGGGCCATTAGCCTAGTAACTTCCTATGATCCTATGATCCTATGTGGCTAATATAGTAAGAAATTCTGCTGAAATGTAGTGCATTGATCCATAGAGATCATGCATTCTGAATGCCTGAATCTCCCAGTGTACAGGAGCTTCACACACATGATGTTAGGGGAAGTTTCATCATTATCAGAACTGCATATGTTAGTGGATATTGTCAAAACTAGTCTTTACAATGTTGCTACTTATCACTGTCTGTATAACAGAAAGGTCTTTCACTGGTTAGTATACCACCATATCTGTGACACAGATACTGATGACCTATTCCTTGTGGACAGACACAACATATGGAAGTTAGCAGCATTATTCTCATATGGAATCAAGACAGATGCCTATTATGTTGGACATAAAGGTATTTGTAACATTAGTCATCATTACTATACAGTTCTGTCATATCTGACGGGCAAAAGCATTAGGCATTTTATTGGCAATGTCTTTATAAATGCCACATAAAGACCATAGAGACCAGTTGGCATAACGGTTAAGGTCTTTGCTTCCCATGCACAAGGTACAAAGTTCATTCCTGACCTTCAGCCAACTCCTCTTTGGAGTTTGCATGTTCTTCCTGTGTCTCTGCAGGGTTCCTCCCACCACTGAAAAACTTGCTGTGTGTTCCCATCTCAAACTTGCCAGTGAATGAGCTGTGGGCACAGACTCTATGTGGTGCCCTTTAGGGGAAGAGTTGTACAGACCAACCACTTTGGGCATCTTCTGTGTTGCACAGTATCCTTAAGATAGGAGAGCACAGATCACAAACTGGCTTTATGGTTCTAGGTGATTTGGTCATGTTGACTAATGTTGCCAAATGGACATGGGCATTTGCTGGTGACAAATAGGTTAAGGACCTGGCTTACACTGACCTATACCAGGGATCCATGTTAACAGTAGGAGGGGTGTATGTGCCCCTACTGGCCAGTGTGTGCCCACCATAAAGCTCAGCTAAGCATCACTAGGTCAATAAGCTACTGCCTGTCCAGTGTCCATTTGCCCACTTGCCCAGCCTGGGTTACCTGGGATAGTTCTGTTGAGTCAAGAGAAGAGTTGCAGGACCTTCTAGATAAAACAGAACAACATGAATTGGTGTTGAGAATGGGTAAAGTGAATGCACATATCGGGACCGACAGAACAGGATATGAGGACTGCTTGGGTCCACAAGGGTGAGGTAAAAGGAATAAAGAAGGAAAAGCCATTCTAATCTTCTGTCTGGTAAATGGCTTAATAGTAGCCAACACATGGTTCAGAAAGAGAGACAGTCGCAAGATCACATGCAAGAGTGGCCAACATGCATCTCAGGTAGACTTTATTCTTGTAAGGAAAGGACACTGGGGTAGATTGCAAAGTCATTCCCATTGAAATGGTTGGCCCATAGAATACACTACACATTGCCAAAATAAGCTGCAAGCAGTGATCAGAGAAGGCTCTCAGGTGAAGACCTGGAAGCTGACTGGAGAGAAAGTGCAACAGTTCAAGGAATTATTCTGAGCTCCAGGACCCCAAGAAGAGAAGGAAATAGATGGAGTTGAAGAATGGGAGTGCCTCAAAATAGCATGTGTGAGGACTACAGAACAGATATGTGGTCAAGCCAGGTATAGAAATAAGGTACATAAGGAAAGCTGGTGGCGGAATGTAGAAGTTCAAGATGTCATCAAAAGAAAGAAGGAGTGCAGGAAAAAGTGGGAGATTGAAAAGACAGGCTAGGAAGGGATACTGGTTGACTAACAAACAGTCTAAGGAAGGAGTTGTAATAGTAAAGAGCACTCTACCAGCTTCTAGAAAATGACTCAGTAGGTGGCACAATGAAGTTATATCAGGTTGCAAGGCAAAGACAGAAAGATAAAGAAGATATCAGATATCTTTCATAAGGGATGCCAGCAACAACCTGCTCATCGGCCCACAGGACATCAAATGCAAATGGAAGGAGTACTTCCAGTAGCTTCTGAATGAAGAAAACCCCACAGAAGCTGTACTGCCCCAGACACAGCCTCCAATAAGAGAAGAAGAGGAACCCACCATAGAAGAAGTAAGAACAGTACTAAGGAAAGTGAAGTCAGGGAAAGCAGCAGGCTCAGATGAGGTCACAATAGATATGATAAAGATGCTTGGTGAGAGAGAGGAAAAATGGCTCTTAATGGTACTCATGGCAATGTGGAAAGAAAGGCATATCCCAGATAACTGGACAATAAACATACTTGTGCCCGTGTACAAGAACAAAGGAGGCATCCATAACTATAGGCAGTACAGAGGTATCAAAATCCTGTCACACTGCATGAAAGTTCTGGAGACGGTGATTGATAAACAGATACACAGAGTAGTAGAAGTAAGACTGGAAATGAACAGTTTGGATTCAAATTAAGATTATGCAACTGACCCATTCTTTGCAGTGAGACAGATAGTTGAGAAGAAGCTAGAGATGAGGAAACAGTCCAATGGAGCATCCCTACACTTGGAAAAAACATATGACAAGGTCCCAAGAAAGCTGATTTGGGCAGTCCTGCAGTGGTTCAGTCTCAGAAAGATTGGTAGAATTAGTGCAGGCTATGTACAGAGATGCAATGACTCAAGTATGAACAGTGTTTAGTCTCATGGATGGGTTCCCAGTGGGAGGGTTGTGCATCAGTGTTCAGCTCTGAATCCACTGTTGTTCTGATCTGATGAAGTCTCATTCTATGGTTAATTGAGATAAAAGCCTTGTTATTTTAATAAACTACTGATACCACTCTATGGTTTTTATCCAACTTTTTGTTTATTTTGTGGCATTCATATTTTTTTATTTTGGGTTGATGATTATGATGTCCTCATAAACCCTTCACCAATTCCTTGATGTGATCCTGGAGAAAAGAGAATAATTTATTTAGTCTACAAAAGAAGCATAGGCATTCTAAAACTGAAACCAATTTCCCTGAGGTCCTGCAGGTCACTGACTGCACCCATATTTTCATCAAGGTTCGTTGTGCTCCACGTACTCCATATGGCATTTGGTATATCATTCAGTTGGGTTTCTACTCCATCAACTGCCAAGTGGTGTACAATGCATAAGATATTTTGTATCTGTGCAACATTCAGACACTTCACGTGATTGCTACATCTGATATATGTGTGAAATGTACCAATGCGTCATTTGGGGTGACTTTCCACAGAGTCATCTAATTGGCGGATGTACACTCATCCAACCACAGAGTCCTGACTAAACTGTTCTTATGAATGCAGACAGCAGGTCACTTAGTGCCCACTTTTGTGTGTTGCAGGGGATCCAGTATATTCCTTGGAACCATGGTTGATAATCTCTATCTGTAGTGCCCAGGTCATGATGATGTGGTGTTCATCTCTGCACTGTTAGAAACACAGAACATAGCAGAACACGTGTTCAGACTTATTAACAATTACATTTGCTCTGTGAAAACATGGTGGCACACTGCAAAATGCACAAGAGACCTATAATAAGGTGTTAGTAGTCTGTATCATGCTAGACAAAATGATGTTTGAAAACAATTACATTCATGGATCAACATAGTACTGCCAAACAGAGCTTTGGCAGAAGAAAGATGAAGTTGGGTGAGGAAATGTCTACAATGGTGCCTCATACAAAGTTGATAAATGCATTAACACACCCAGACATGTCTAATAACAAATTATGGTTACTAACTACAAACTATTTTCAGTTTAGCTCACATAGCCCTTTTTAAGTCTTAATTTATAAACAATACAATTAAATCATTTAAGAATGTCATGCACAAACCTATGACATTAAAATGGCTCTTCAGCAATTTCCTTTCTTGCAACAATGAGCCTATTAGAAAGTGCAAACAAAAATTATTGCATGGAGAAAGATTTTATAGATTGGTTAACTGTTTAAATGATGCAAAACTCAAAAGAATCAGAAGCTATAATGAACAAGTTCACGTTAGAAGAGATGGAATGGTTAAATGATTAAAGCATAAGAGATTATATTACAACGAGAATTCATGGATTCATGGTACTGACCAAAATTATTATACCAACAGTTTGGAGTATATAGTAAATATAATATACAAGGCTAAGAGGTATAAGTCAGTTTTATACATCATACATAAAACATAAAGGGAATGCAAAGAGATTATTTAAGGTGCATGTTGGATTTTCAGTTTGGAAATATAACTTCTAAGTATTCATAGAAAAAAGAGCCCTTATTTTAAAATCAAATGGTAAAACATTGTCATCTTTTTGGAAAATTTATGCTTGCAGGTTTATTCATAACTGGTCTTGCCTTGTCTTCTTGTCTTCTTCCTGTCTGTCTCAAATCATCTTCACCAGACCTCCTTCTGCTTTTCTGCACAAATGTCTAAATGACCATAATCTGTTCTTTTTAACTTCACTGCAATTGGAGATACTTTGGCTACTGCTCTAATGTCTTCATTTCTTATTCTGTCTCACAGTGGGCATCCTACCACCTGCCTCAGGCTCTCCATCACCTCTGGCTTACTCAGCTGCCCTGCCTTTACTCCCCAGGTTTCTGTACCATACAGTAGTACTGGTCACACCACTGTTTTTTTATATTATACTTTACAGCTTCTTTGGCATTTTTGTGTCAAACTCTATGCCAATTGGCTGCATTACCTCGGATTCTAGCTTTGACTTCCTCATTCATACATCCATTCTTCTCCACCACCCCTTCCATATACTTGAAGCTGTTACCATGTTACACTATTTTCCCTTCATATGAGGTTACTATGCTAGCAACCCCTGGAGCCCTTACAAGTCTAGCCATGCTAATCCCAGGTTGCCTCAATTTTCCTTGGTTAGATGGACGTAATTCACAGAGCGAGTCTATGATAAACACTGACTACCACTCCTGTCCATGAGGGACATGGGTACCACCCCCAGGGTGAATTTGCAGTCTCCCATCCATTTGTCCAGGTTGCACTTGAATAGGGTCAGTGAGAAGCTCTGCTTCATGTGAATTGGAAGTCTAACCAGAGTAGCAGCAATCTCTGGGAGATAAATCTGTCTCCAGCCTGTTCTGTTAATGTCACAGGTCAGGTTAAGATCCCTAGAGCAAGTGACTCTTGTAGTATCTGACTTGTGGATGTGCAGCATATCCATAAGGTCAGGGTCAGAGACCAGACACAATTCGCCTCTCAGCAGCCTATATGATACAGAGTTTGGTGACAGGGTGTTCAGTCTATCTACACAAGTTATAATTTGGAGGCCCTGTATGTTCTTGGTGAGAAACCTCTGTGGTCTCTCGAGCTGCTGCAGGTGTCTGGTGAGATACAGTACATGCAGAAATAAGCATTGTATTCTAGTAATGGTCTGATGAGGGTCAAGTACAGTGGAGTTATAACATCCTTTGACCTGGACACAATAACCATACTTATGAAATGTGCAATGTAGAAATCTTTCCTTTCCACTGTGGAAACTTGGTGGTCAAAGTTCAGATTGCTACCTACCTATGTTCCCAGATTTCACATCACTGGGTATGAACATAGGGAAAGGTGCTGTCAATCTTGTAATTAGCAGGGAATTCTGATTTACCAAGGGGGATAATAATATACTTTTTTGTGTTTAGTTTTAGACTGTGGCTTTGGCACCATTAATTTTCCTGTGTTAGTCCCTACTGCAATATGTTAACATCATTGGGGGACTCAGTCATTGCACCCAATTTCCAATCTTCAGCAAACCTGATAAGTCAAAGGCCATCTAGTTTAGCCTGGAATTCTGAGAAATAGATTCCAAATAGTAAAGGGCTCAGTACAGATCCTTGTGGTATGCCAGTAGTAGAGGTGGAGTCACCAACTTTGACAACATGTGTTCTGTTAGTGAGCCAATTGTCTACCTGTCTAGTGGTATAAGGGCTGAGTCGCAGCTGGGAGTGTTTCTCAATGATACCTCAGTGGGGGATTGTGTCAAAAGCTTGGCTAGGTCAAAATAGCTAGGATGCACTGTCCTACCTTCATTCAGTGCTTTAGTGACTTTCTCAACAAAGTCTACTAGGTTTAATAAGCATGGTCTACCCTTAATAAAGCCAAAGTGGGTTGGGTCTAGAGTTTGAAGGTCACCTATGCCCTTGTTCATAAGGTCCATGATGATTCTTTCCATGGCCTTGCAGATGAGGCTGGTTAGACTTATGAGTCTATAGTTCCCAGGGTCGGTTGATGGCCCCCCTTTGTGCAAGGGGGATTATGGTTAAAGAGAATGTCAAGAGGGTCCACTAGGTCCTGTTTTGGATAGCTTAATAAGCAATCTGGGATGTTATCTTGTCCCACTGAGGCTGTCTTTTTCACCTTGTTGGCACATATATGATCTGATCTCTAGAAAAACTAGGCAGAGGATTTGGGTATAGTATGAGTGGTACCATCTACTAACAGTTTTGCACATAGCTGGGCATTCCCTTTTAGATTTCAGATGTAGTTAAAGAATGCCTTATGATTATTCTTAACTAGGGATACTATTTTAGCTTCATAATTAGCTTTAGAAGACTTTACATGATTTCTGATTTGTTTGTTCAAGCTTTGGAGGGAATTCTTCCTCTGCTGAGTCAGGTCCTTCTTCTTTTTAGATATCAGTTTCTTTCTTCTATTATATAACCTGTTTATAGTTAAGGCCCACGAGGATGGCTTGTTTTTTTTGAGAGGACCTGCTTTTAA
The DNA here is from genome assembly GCF_019279795.1 of Protopterus annectens. Taxonomy (NCBI): domain Eukaryota; kingdom Metazoa; phylum Chordata; order Ceratodontiformes; family Protopteridae; genus Protopterus; species Protopterus annectens. The sequence goes on from NC_056744.1 coordinate 812,027,268, forward strand.
TCCGGTCAGGTATAGCTAAGTCTATACAGTTGCTTAAGTGTTTATACAGGGCATTTGCATAGGAGTCATTGTTGTCTGTGATTGTGGGGGTATACATAATTTTTTATACAATTGTATAGTAAGCTGTAGTTTGCTTTGGAAAAGTTTTTAGTTTTTTTTGCTCCTATGGAAGTGACAGGTTCAATAGTTACTTCAAATGAGACTGATTTACGGTCCAACCTTACCAGGGAGGGCATCACACAGTGAGGAATGCAGTGACCTCTCATGTTGGTGAGTATTATGTCTAGGACATTTGAGCCCCTTGTGGGGGTGGCAGCCGATCTGCTCCAAAGCATTTGTATTAACAAAGTCCAGAAACCTCTGGGTGAACATGTTTGTGCTCATATATGTCACCTAGTCGATGGAAGGATAGTTGACATCCCCCATGACTAAGGTGTTGGGCTGTATGGCAAGTGATTCCAGTACGTCCAGGTAGCTGGTGTGCTTTTCTTGGTTCATGGTGGGAGACCTATAGCTAGCAATGATGTGGTAGGTTATTTTGCCTATGGTTAATGGGACATAGAGTAGTTTGAGAGAGTTGTACTGTTTGACCAGTCTCTACGTGTAGTTGGCTTTAATGAAGATGGATACACTTCTGAACATCTGGAAGGCATTGCAGCCTTGCACAGATGGGCTGCTCTACATGGCCTTGAACCATGTCTCAGTAACTGCACAGACATCAGCATCTTCCAAGGTAAAGCGTGCTTCCAGGAAGTGCAGTTTCATGCTTAGGCTCCTAGCATTAATCAGTAGAACCTTGAGTTTGTCTTGAGTAGATTTTGTTATGCTAGAAATTTTGTCATTTTGACATTGCCTAAAAAGGCACTATGGGAGAGGCAAGTGCCTCTGCGAGTATCCAAAAGCCTAGAGGAGACAGGTGCAGACCATGTCTGGCAAAGCAGTGTGGTCTGTCAACCATGTCTTCCCAGGCTGACAGATACTGCATCCCCCTGGACTGACACCACAAGTTAAGCCAGTTGTTGAAGTCAATCATTTTTTGTTTATATTGTGACATCATCATAGGTAAAGGTAGAATGCTGCTTAGGGTTAGAGGCATACCTGCCTGAGACACATAATCTGAGAGTTCAGTCATGTCTCTCTTCATATAGTCTAGAGAGATATATCTCATGTTATTCACCCCAACATGGACTATGAGAGTCATAATGGTACTTGTTGAGTGACTTGAGTGCACGTGTGATTTGATGGATCCTGGCACCTGACAGCTGACTGTGACCTTCTCCTTGTACAGCCTGGTGAGGGGGACATCTGTGTGTCTCATTATGGAGTCACATTTGACCAAAACATTCGATTTTGAGGTGTTTTGCCTTAGGGGCTTATTTGCTGAGACACTGGTGTATCTGTGTAGTGTTTTTTATTTGAATACCAGTGTGTGCAAGTGGTTTACATTTGGGAGGTCTCAGATCTTTTGGTAGGCTTCTAGTGATTACCTTCACATATGTGGATTTATGTCTCATAACCTCATTTTGTGTGAGAGGTGAAGTGTGTGTGCTGACAACCTGTTTTATGTCTGGTTTGTTGTTACGTGAGTGAATTAATTCCAAATAATAGTGTAATTACATCTCTCACATAGTTTTAGGAGTAAGTGGTTGCCAGTATACATGAGTGAATTACTTAAGTCTCAGTTTCAGTTTTCAGATTATTGTGATTTATCTCATTTATTGCAGTTACAACAGTCTTACCTGTACTCCCACATGCCTTTGTTCCATACCCTTATCCTTTGCTTAAGTTCTTGCTCAGAATATGCCAGTAATGTATATCATCAGCATACAGCAACTTTGTTGATCTATCCCCTGCAACCTGTTTTCTGATGTAGTCCATCACTCGTATCAGCAGCAGTGGGCTCAGAGATTAACTCTGATGCACACCCACTCCCACTGGGGACCTGTACTAATTCTACTAATGTTTCTGGGACTTTGAACCACCAGAAGAGTGCCCAAAGTAGATTTTTTTGGACCTTGTCATATATTTTTTTTAATTTTAACATTTGTTTACCAGGAAAATCTGACTAGAACAGAGGCCAATTTCAGCAGAAGCCCAGGGAGAGATGCTCCAGATGCATGTTTTTGGAATGTGGGAGGAAATAGAAGCAGCCAGAAGAAACCCACATGAATGCAGGGAAGACATGAAGACTCCACACAGAAGACACCCCAGCCAAGAATCAAACCAGAGAACCACTTGCTGTGAGGTGACAACGCTAGCACCTGTACCAGTGTTCCACCCATATGCTTTCTCCAAGCCTAGGAATGCCTAGTTGGACTCTTTCCTCATCTCTAGCTTCCTCTTGACTATCTGTCTTACTGCAAACATCAGGACGGTTGTACTGCATCCTGATCTTAAGCTGAACTGCTTATCTCCCATCTTACTTTCTGCTTCTGTGCATATTTGTTTATCAATCACCTTGAAAATCTTGTAAATTGGTTCTTGAATGTCTCACAATGTGATATAATTGCAGTTTTCCCACTATCACATAGATGGAGGTGGCTATACTGGTGACAAATGGACTACTTGACCACAGGTGGATTGCATTAACCCCTGTACTAAATGCATTTTGTGATGAGCCATGTTCAGATTTACACTCAAAGCACTAAAGGAAATATACAGATGGAGATGTTAACAAAAATGGCTAACATGTCCTTGCACTGACTGACTACAGGTGCACACCAGTGAGCACTTTGCCAGATATGATTAGGCAGAGTACACTGCAGCACTAAAACTGATATACCTGTGCTACTATTTACACTACTTAACTGTAAGTACTGTCTTCCTGAACTGATTTTCCACAAATGGACCACAATTAGCAGTGCACTGACTAAGTTTTAGAATGAGTCACTCTCACATGTTATACTTACTCAATGAGCACTGGCATATAACTGAATCTGTTAACCACAATGAATGGCATGTTTTGTCACTGTCTGACCAACACATGTGCCACTGTGCACTCTACTGGATGACCTCTGTAGTGGTGTACACTTCTATAATGCATTTGTAGTCAAGACACTAGTGGGTGAACATGTGGCCAAAGTGGATTATGGATACTGTGTTCTGGAACAAGGGGATCAGTGGAGGCAACAGGTATGTGTCATAAGACTGCATTATGGAATTATGGCCATTTATTTGCTCCATTTCCAATAAAAACACTGGCATGCATGTGCAAATGGCTGTAAGGCTTATGCACCAGTGTAGAGTATATGCATTTTATAACTCCATCTAGGCAACAGACTAGGTACACCTTTAATGCATTGCCTTTTAACCTGTCATTAAGGATGCATTACATGCAAGTACACGGTACAGTAGCACGCCATCAACATGCACTACACACATGCATTTTAACACATATGAAACATGAATGGCCTTGCGGGGGAATAAAAATGAGGGTGATATTTTCATGTGGGCAATACACTGTTGGACACACTGACACGTCCTGTTTATAGAACACAGTCTGTGCATATTTACTGTCTTTACCTATCGTAGTAGAGTTAGATATAGTTACCATTCCAAAGCACATTACTAGTTTTATGCGCAGGAGGTGAGTGGCACCAGACTTAATAGTGTCAGCTTATTATATTCACAAATGCATACAATACACATGAATATGAAAAGATTAGGCATGTCTTTTTAGTGAATGCTGACATGTGATGTAAAGTACATGCAATATATGATTAACATTTCTTACTTCGGTGACAATATTATGGTACCACATGTCCATATCACACACACACACACACACACACACACACACACACACACACACACACACACACACACACACACAGACCACAAATCTATTCTTTCTGTGATAAATATTGTCATCCTGGTCACTAATACTGATACTATGTCTTAGATGCCTTTTGTACTTACACATACTAATTAATGTTATGGGATTTTATTTTACAGCTTATAGCCAAGGTTTTATACATTGTTATACCTCTGTTGACTTCATTACCTTTTTGTAAATATTGTGGCTAAGTGCTTTTGTTTGACAAACTTGCACCATTTTCTGACCACATCTATATTTTCTGCTAGTTCGGGATGTAACATAATCTAACACATTAGAAGTAGGAAGCTCAGAATGAGAAAAAAATAGAAGCTGGACTAAACTGTTGCATTGATTTAAACATACTTTTACAATGAGAACTTAGTTAAATATGAAAAGCCAGTATGGGTATAGAAGGCCATTGAGTCACATATAGCAAAATGAAGCTGGAAGCTTCATTCTAGAAATCTGGAATCCATAAGTAGGTCAGTTTTAAAAAGTGCACTTACATGCAGTATTACATTTAGGGCAGAGATTGAGGCTAGCAATTACAAAAGACAATCAAAGCTGACACATAGACAGCTAAAAGAAAGTGAGTGGATATTTATGTGACTTGAAAGTGTTTATAATTGGTAGGCTAAGCATGCATCCGGGAAAAGTATGTCTCCTTTTGTACAATGTTTTAGATGATGTGATGCTGGAGAGAACAATACAAATCTTGAAAATATTCAGGATAAAAGCGCACTGCAAGCTATTACTCTTGGTATTTATGTATGCATGCATGCATTTATGTAGCTTCCTGATTGCTTGTGCTAAAGACTTCAAATGCACATATTCCTTTACTCGGTTTACATGGCAGATCTAAAACTTGATACAGCAGTATCTAAACAGACAGTAATACATATATGTGGATAGAGAACATTCAGACATGACATGTGACAGCAAAAGATACATAATTTGCAAATTGCATGTAAGATATGAAGATCAGTGAAACAAACTAAAAGAAAATATATGTATTTTCCTATTTTGTTGGGGGGGGGACTGTGAAACACAAGATAAAAATAACAATTGAAAGCTTCCATCTTTAAGAATTTTCTTCAGAAAAAGGAATGATTCAAAAAAATCTGATACGTGTCCATACCAACAGATTGCATGTATCCAAGAACCAATAAAATGTAATCAAGTCATAACAATTCTCTTTGGTATAACTTCAACATAAAAACATATTTACTAGAAATTGTATCATTAAACCCTAGGAATGCCTGCATTCAAAAGCAACTGCCATTCTAATTCTTTTTATTAAAAAGTCTAATGATATCACCCACCTCCTCAAGGGCCTAGTTTTAGGTTGTCTAACACAAAAATAAAATCTTTTCAAAAATTTTGCACTAGATGTTATGCTTATATAAAGCATTGTCTATACATTTATTTTTCATATGATAAATTTGTTCAGAAATCCTCCAGTTTAATTTATAGAGAAACTTTCCTTTGCAAAATGCTTTACAAGTAAGGCATGTTGCTATGTAAACTAAGTCAGTACAAGGTCAAGTGGAATGTTTGTTTAACCCTGCAAGTCCTGTTGGAATGTTTGACTGTGACATAAAAACAGTCTTGAATCTATCGACAATTTAACAGGAAATGCACTTAAAAGTAAGCTGAGCTTAAAAAAAAGCTGACTTTGCTCCTGCTAACATTATTCACCAATCTTTTTTCAACCAAATCTTCTAAACAACCAAATTTATTGTTAAAAATGGATCTGTCCTGGACCACTACAAAGAATTCATGATCTCCTTTAAAAATATTCCAGTTATCCTGTACTATGCTTCCTATCTGTACCATTTTCACTGTATTCCAAGGGAAATACCATATTCCAATTGGTATTGGAATTGCAATCAGTTCTTGACACTGTCTTGTTGCTCTTTTCTTTTAAAAAAGGGGCATAAGAACCTTTCCTTTTGGATCTCGTATCATCCAGAATACTATCAACCATTTGAGGATCATAACCTGTCTATATAAAAGCTCACTCAATACATTAATTTATTCTAATACTCTGCATTGGGTCCAATACCATATCCAACCCCATCCCTTGCTCAGTTTAGGGACGTGGTTTAGGGGGTTTCTAACTGGACTTTTCTTCTGCATCAATGCAGGTTCCTCTATTGCTCTGTATGTCACTGATTATATGTGTATTATTGCCTGCTGTTATTTTGCATGTTTAGTACTGCAAATCTAGAAATTGCATTCTGGACTAAGTTAATTTTGTTTCCATTAGTCACACTATTCCTTTTATGAGGTATTGTCACTGTCTATATACTTTTCATCACATTTATTATATTACATTTTTAGTTGATTTAATTTGTTTGGTGGCAGGAAGCAGACTACCTAGATTGCCTTTTAACCACAGTAAACTTTTACTTCTACCTCATCCCTCCCCTTCTTCCTCACTGTATTCCCACCTCCCTAATGCCCTGTTGAATGTTTCCTTGGATTTACAATGAATACCTCTTCTGGTAGCCTATTCCATTAGTCTACAATCCTTTCTCAGAAATAAATACTTTGGTAGATGAAGGGACTGAGTGTTCCTTATAATCTGTTGGCTGTGGCCCTCTTGTCATCCTTCCTGTGCAGGATGGACTCATTCACATTGATATTTTGCAGCCAAACCATGTCCTTGTATATTTTCTAGTATCTAATAAGGCATGCATCATCTCATCTAGTCCCTCAGTTCATATGTTTTTGCTCCATTTGGCAAATCTTTTTAGTGGAATTCCTCTGGATCCTTCTAGCAGCCTGATAACAGTATTGCTTTGTGGCCCATAAAACAGACTGTGGTACTGGAGTACTCTCTGTGGTCTCACTGAAGCCCAGTAAAGCAGACATGTTATTTCTTTGCTGAATGAATCTATCACCCCAACATTCTGTTCTCTGATGTCCTCTCACTGTGTTCAAGGTGGTCCAATCCACATATGATAAATATCTCAATCTGCCACAAGTATGCATATGATAGAAGATTGTGACAGACATGCTCATTGCCATTTTCTCAAAATGGCAAGTGCTCTCCCGCCTAACTTTAACCCTAAAACTCCCACCCAGTCCCTATCTGTAATCTGAAACCTTGCTCATTAACCCTAAACACCCCTCTGCTTCTATAATAGAAATGTCTTAATTACTGCCTAACCTTTAAACTCCCCTATCACTCCCTAAACTTAAATTCCCTGATTAATCACTAGCCATAAAACTCTCCTCTTGCCCTCTAATCCTAACACTTCCCTCCTGCTCCCTAAACCTAAATTCCTCAATTGCTCTCTAACCCTAAACTTCTTTTCCACTCCCTGCCTCTAAGCCTAAGTACTTCTATTAGACCCTAACTTTAGCAATTAAATTCCTACTTCTTCCAACTCCCTTCCAATTCCCTGCTGCAAGAGCATTGGCCAAACTCAGATATTTGTTTTGGAGACATTTGCTGTTCCACTCTATCTCCAGGACTGCTACACCTTGCCAGGGCAAGTAATTGAATTCAGGCATGAATGGCAGTTTATGTGTCCTGCCAGAGGGATGAGTTCCCAGCTGTGAGATTGTGGTCAGCGAGCAGTGGGGACTCAAGTCATCTTAAATAATCCCAGATCATTTTTTTTACTTTTTTCATATTAGTTCCACTCTGTTCCGCTGACATGTCATACCAGGGTTGCTTTTTCAGGTAAAGCAGAGTTCACCGCCAAGCATTTCAAGAAATTCCTTTTGATAAAAAACAAATAGACCATGTGGGCCTACTTCAAAACAATTTTAAGTGTGGGTGACATAGCTCACGACACATCCATTATGCTGGAGAACAACAACCTCTCTAACTGTTGTAACTAATGCCAATATTGCTAAATCTTAGGGTAAATTATAACTAATTTTGAAGATGATTCCCTCCTTCAATTCACCTTGACCAAACAAGGTTCAGTCAATGTCATGACTGTTTATCTGTTGTGGCTCATATTCAGTATATTGCATTTGCCTGCACATCTCATATCTTTCAGGTCATTTATACAACCATTACTACTTTTGTTAAACTCTTACCCTCATCCTCCATTGCTGCATTTATCATTTTGTTGCCAGTGAAGAGGTTAATCATGTTCTTTCTAAATTCGCTGTGTGTGAACAAAGATATCATAGCACAATAGAACTGGAACTGACTGCAGTAGGATACCAGAACAGACTGCACTTATTTCAGACACTCTCAACATAACCCTTTAAGGCCTGCAGTGCAAGCATACCACAGACCATTTCCTATGTCTCAACCCAAGTCAAAACTCCAGAATGTTTCCTAATAGACACCTGTCAGGGATCAAATAAAATATTGTTGTCAAACTCCAGTAGACCACATTTAACTGTACATCTTTTTCAAGAGGTCTTGTAACCCACCCAGCCATTTTATTTTTGGGATCTATTAGAATACATTTAATCATTTTTTAGCTAAAAAACTGAAACATCTTCTGGCTGTTTACATTTTACACCATTAGAAGTAATAACACAAAGATCAAAAGTGGAAAGAAAAAAGCAATGTCATATCTTCCAAGCTACATCCCTTTTATCAAAATGTTCATGCCTGATGATATTACTTTTTCTTCATGGTAAAACACATTTCATTCCTCTGACCACTTTAGCAGCCCTTTTCCATACACTTTCCACCATCCGTATGTTATTGCCAAGAGGAGCTTTCAGAACCATTACAAACAACTTAGGCATTGTAAAAATAACATCAAGTCCCACTAAGCCTGCCTTGTCATCACTATGTGTCACTGAATTCTACCGGCCTTTGCCTCTGTCACCTCTTAGTTCATATGTTCATATCTTTATACTAGGATAATGACCAGTAGGGCCCTTATAAGCCCAGTCGGGTCTATAGTACCATATTGAATAGTAATAATCTCGAACACTGATATTAGCAAAAATGCAGGTAAACAAACTTTTTTTTTGGGTCGCAGTACAGTGAGGATTCGAATATTTGCCCTTTCCTCACTGTAGTGCGACCTCTGAGTTGGAATATATATTTAGCGGGCAGCAATAACAAGTTTGTTTATCTGCTTTTTCTCTAATATCAGTCTTCGAGATTATTACCATTCAATATGGTAATATAGACCCGCCTAGTTGTGCAATCCAAACGTGGCCCACAAATTTGATTTATATAGGGATATATTTAGTACTGACTGCCTCTGTCCATCTGAGATATAGCAAAAAACACAAAAAGGCCGCCAAGGTGTCCAGAAACCCAGTTGTACTTTTGTACCTTGTTCAAATTGTACTTTCGTACCAGAAATAACCAAGCCAATAATCCACTGGATCAAAAACAAATTTTATTCACACAAACGGAAAGCTGGTAAGCACTTTCGTCCTGAACAAATTTTATTCACACAAACGGAAAGCTGGTAAGCACTTTCGTCCTGAACCACAGAACTTTATCAGACAAATGACATCAATTACAATACATCTTGTATACTTTAATTAATTAAAACATATATAATTCAAGTTACGCCCCCTTAAAGGAATATTCCTATTAATGTAGTATTATTAGAAAAACTATAATGTAGACACTGTCAACATATCATCTAATAGCAGCCACCAAAAATATATATATGTATCCAATGCACTCATATATATACATGTACAATTTAAAACCTTGAATAATAAATTATTCTTATACATTAAAATAATAAATATGACTAAATACTCTAAATATATAAAATATAAAAAAATATATAAAAGGCATACATGTGCAAGTCTATAATAAATTTCAATTGTATGTACAGGTACAAAATATTCGCAACTGTATGACAATACTTCTATTGGATTATATAGGTGTATGTAATATGGGGTATTATCTCATTAGGGCCCTAATTGTTAAAAGGGAACTAATAGCAATACTTTCGTTCAAACCAGGCCAATTAGTGGCATCTAAAAATAGTTGCCAATACAGTCCCCTCCTTTCCATAAGTAATGACCAAGCACCCCCTCTAATATCATTGCATATACAATCCAGCACAAAAAACTTAAAAGGAGTGTCCCTCATTCTCTGTCACATGTTTGCTTATGGCATTCGTATCCTTCCTTATACGGATTACATATAAGTGTTCATAAATACGATTTTTTAGTTTCTGTCTGTCTTTCCTATATAATAACAACCGCATAAATCCCATGTTGCACAATACACTACTCTTTCTGAATTGACATCTGAGATATAGCCACTAGACAAGGGTGAATTTCTAATTACCCATCTATGGTTCCAGGTTGAGCTTAAATAGGAATGGTGGCAACTCTGCTTCTTATGGATGGGGAGCCTGTTCCAGAGAATAGGAATTCTATGAGAAACATATCAGTCTCTCCAACATGTCCTATTTATGTCACAAGCAAAACTTAGGTCTTTTAATCTAATAGTTCTGATACTGTTTGCTTTACAGATGTGCAAAAGATTCTTAAAAACAGGGTGCAGGGATACCTTGTATGCCAGGCAAAGACCAGCTCTAAGAACTTTGTATAATACTTTGTATATTATCAATTGAAGAGACAGGGCTTTGAGGCAATTAGCAAAGGACATTGTGTTTACTTCTTATATTGTTTTTGGAAGGAACCTTTATGGAAGTCCAGTTACTGCATGTGTCTGGTCAGGAACATACTGAAGGGGGAATTATACTCTATGTTGGGTCTAATAACGATGATACAATGGTATGATGATCTCTCTGGACCTAGATGTTAATTGGAAACAGGAAAACAAAAGAAGCCCCTCAGGGAAACATGCCCAAGAATTCCCAGGACATTATTTTAAATTTTGGATTTAGAGATGTATAAAAACTGATATAAGAGGTGGCTTTTGGAAAATTTAATTGGAAGTATTGGAATTAAAATGGCAATTGAACTTGGGTGCAGACAAGCACCCAGGTCTGAATGAAACAATCTTTATAGACAATGCTTTAAAGTTCAAACACTTAGAATTATAATAATGTTATGATGCATGTGTGTGTGTGTGTCTCTCTCTCTCTCTCTCTCTCTATATATATATATATATATATATATATATATATATTGTCCTCCCCAAGTTAGCGACCCTGGAGTTGATATATAAAGGTAGGGGGGTGTGGGGGGCACAGCCTCTCACATTGGGAGGGTGTGGGGGGGCAAAGCCCCCACCTAATTTCCTTTAAAAGAAGAAAATAAAAGAAAATGTATATATTTTTAAACGAAAATAGGTGGGGGGCTTTGCCCCCCCTCACCCCCAATGTGGGGGGCTGTGCCCCCACACACCCCTACCTTTATATATCAACTCCAGGGTCACATGACTTTGGGCAGGGGGACAAACCCTAAATGCCATGAATACTGGTTTTTGATCAAATGTGCTGTCGATCAAATGAGTTTCGATCAAATGTGATGTCGATCAAAAGTAGTAGATCCATATATACATATATATATATATATATATATATATATATATATATATATATATATATATATATATATATATATAATATTAATATTTATATTTCTAATGAGAATGTTTGGCTATTATGTACTGTTTTTAAGGATATATATTTGATGGGATTGTAGCTTTAAGATGTGCTGTCTTTTTTTTTATAGGTTCATAGGTTCATAGGTTCATACTAGGCTATCTGCCCGAGGGCATTTATAAGCCTAGCCCATTGTTTTGTGGCTTACGCCACCCCTTTAGTATGGGGAACTATACCCATTATTTTGCTGTGCCTCTGTCGAGCAGTGACACTGAGGTAATTCCTGGGGTATATCTGCGATCTCCCATCCATTGGTCAAGATTTCTCTTGAACAAGGCCAGCGAGGTGCTCTGCCTCACATGTACCGGATTTTGTTCCAGCATAGGAGTCTTTGGGTGATGAATCTATCTCCAGCACGCCCTATTAATAGCCGTGTCGAGGTTTAAGTCTCCGCCCTTGGCTCTGATGGATCTAGATTTTTGAGGTGAAGCATATTCATCAAATCTGGGTTTGACATGGCCTTGTATGTTAGGCAAAGGTCACCTCTGAGCAACTGAATAGAGCTGGAGTTCTTTCAGTCGGGCAGCATAGGACAGATTTTTGAGACCCTTTATCCTTTTGGTGAGGAACTTTTGTGGCCTCTCCAGCTGCTGCAAGTGTCGGGTCAGATACATTCCGAATGGGGCATTGTACTCAATCATTGGTCTGATGAGTGATGAGTAAAGGGAGACTATGACCTCCCTTGATCTAGATGAGAATCCCTTCATGATAAGGTGGGCAATGTAGAAGGACTTCCTAACTACTTTAGCTACATGGGTGTTGAATGACAGACTACTATCAACCTGGGTCCCCAGGTCCCTGTTAACTTCTTCTGTGCTCAGTGGATTGCCACCTATTTGGTAGCTAGGGGTAACCTTGTTTTTCCCGAAGGGTATGACTATGCATTTTTGGCATTTAACTTAGGCCGTGGCTCTGGCACCAGTTATCCGCTTTCTGTGAGACCCTTCTGAAGGATATCTGTGTCAGATGTTTTCTACTATGGCGCCCAGTTTGCAGTCATCTGCAAACTTTGTCAGCCATAACCCTCCTGTGTTTGCTTGTACTTCGGAAAAGTAGATGCCAAACAAGAGTGGGCCCAGGACTGAGCCCTGTGGGACACCACTTGTGACAGGCTTTGAGTCTGACATGGCGCCAGCAACTCTGACCCTGTGGGTTCTGTCGCTCAGTTTGCAACCCATCTTGTGATGTATGGGTTAACATTTAAGCTGATGAGTTTTTGAATGATACCCGAGTGGGGTATTGTATCAAGGCCTTAGCCAGATCGAGGTAGGCTGTATGGACTGCCTTTCCTCATCAATGGCTTTGGTGACTGTTTCAAAAAGTCAACCAAGTTTAAAAGGCATGATCTGCCTTTGACAAAGCCAAACTGGGTTGGATCCAAAGTCTGCAAATTCCCTATGTCTTTATTTATGAGGTCCATTATGATCCTCTCCATGGCTTTGCAGATAAGGCTTGTCAAGCTAATGGGCCGGTAATTTCCAGGGTCTGTGGAGGCACCGCCTTTGTGAAGTGGGACCACAGTTGCAGTGCGCCACTCCCTGGGTACGTATCCAGAGGTAAGACTTTGATTAAACAGCTGTCCTAGCTGTGGGTTTAATTCCTCAATGAGTTCATGGAGCACACAGCCGGGGACACCATTGGGTCCCATGGATGCTGTGTTTTTTGCTTTGGAGAGCAGTTCTCACTTGGGCGCTGGAGATGTTTGGGGGGCGGCACTCATTTGGTATAGATATCTCTCCTTTTGGGGGGGAGAAGTTTGCACTGAACCTGTCAGCCAGTATGTTGGCAATGTCTGTAGGATCAGTAATCTTCACATCATTTTGAACTAGTTCTGAGCATATCTGGGAGTTTCCTCCTAGGTTTCTAACATAGCTAAAGAAGGCCTTATGATTGTCTTTTGAGTCTTTAGCTATTTTTCTCTCGAAATTTGCTTTGGATGATTTTATGAGAGCTCTTAGTTTTTACTTATAGTGATCAAGGGTGTCTTACCTTTTAAGGATTTTGCTCTATCTTGTAGTAGCTTCCTCCTTTTGTTGTAGAGTTTGTTTATGGCTGGGGTCCACCAGACTGGACGCTGCCTTTGGTACAAAGAGTCTTTGTTTTGCTTGGGATTGCCTTATCCATGCAGTCCTGCAGGTGCTGGTAGAAGGTTGTAAGTGATTCAGCGGCTTGAGTATTGTTTTCTGCGGCTCGGGCCTGAAAGGAGACCACACTAGTCTTTAGAAGTGTGAAGTCGGCTTTTGAGAAGTTCTTACTGTGGTCTTTTTATTTCAGGTGGGGTGGGATGAGGACCTCCAGCGAGATTAGTTTGTGATCTGATCTCACCAGTGAGGGTATACTGTTGAACATTGTGCTCCCATGTTCATGATGATGAGATCAAGTATGTTATCTCCTCTTGTGGGGATGGTGACTAGTTGTTCCATGGCATTTGAGTTTATGAATTCCAGGAACTTTTGGGCTAGGGTGTTTGGGCTTGAGTAGTGTTCCCAGTCTATATTAGGGTAATTGAAGTCACCTAGTATGATGGTGTTTGGTGATACATTTTCTTTTTAATTTGGGTGATGTCATTAATTAAATTAGTATTTAATGGCTTAATGGTGTTTGAAAAGTGTTCTGAAGAAGTCTGTAAGATGAAAGAGCTTAACTTTGGCAAAAAAGTGTGTCCTTATGTGGAACTGTTTTTTTTTTTTTTTTTTTTGTGTATGGTTCAGTTCCCTGCCTGTTTTACTTATCTTGGTATTATTCTTATCTTGGAGGTGGATGGGGAGTATAGGGTTGTGCAGCAAATCACAGCCTTGCAGAGCCCATGAATGTTCTACAGTTTCAGCAAAAAAAAAAAAAAAAAATGAATATATATATATATATATGTGTGTGTGTGTGTGTGTGTGTGTGTGTGTGTGTATATAAATTTATATATATATATATATATATATATATATATATATATATATATATATATGTATATACGTATGGATCTAGGACGTTTGATCGAATTATCAAATGTCTGAATCCATAAACACCGAACACACTTTAAAGAAAGTGCTTTTATTGAAAAAGCGCTTTCGTTAAAGCATGTTACTAAAATAAAAAAAAAAAACATTAATATTCTCCCTCCGAGACCGCACTACAGTGGGGAAAAGGGAATTTTCCCTTATCCGCACCATAGTACGGCCTCGGCAATAGGCATACTTACGGGAAAGTGCTTCTTCGGTGAAAAGCACTTTCGTGTAAGCATGACCGGCCGTTTGGGTTTTGGACTTTTGATCAAAAGTCCTAGACCTACACATATATATATATATATATATATATATATATATATATATATATATATATATATATATGTATATATATATATATATATATATATATATATATATATATATATATATATATATATATATATATATATATATATTCACTACTTAATACTAAACACTCACTCTACCAATGCCCAGAATCCCGAGACCAAACACCCAAAACACTACAATACCGAAAAAACAAAACCGCGAAAATCAGACTACCGAAAACTACACACAACATACACCACACACAAACACATACACACACCTTCCCCCAAAACACAAACACACAAACCTAACCTACAGCCAAGAAGTGGGGCAAGCCCTCCTGCACCCTCCATGTGGGGGCATGCGCCCCCCACACTCCACTACTTAAATATTCTATCTCCAAGGTTGCACTACCCAGACAAAAACACATGAATACACAACCACACGCCTACATCCCCCTCGCACACACACATCACACTCACAACACAAACTTACACACTAAACCTCTAACCAACACAGTTAAACAGAAATACTTACCTACCCTTCCACCATACTGCAACACCAGAAGCGTGAATTTCAAACTCCCGATAGTCAGGATTTTGAAATTCGCATCTGGTCCAACCATATTTGTAGTGTTGTTATTAGTGGTTCTTTTATTGCAGGATTGTCTGTCGGCCAGAGAAACACTTGTTTATTTGAAATATCATGTATATCCTTAGCCAATTTCTTTTTCTTCACAGCCAACTTCATGCTACTCAAGTCAGAAGTGGCAAACTTCATGACACCCATGCAGACGGGAACTGAAAGTTCAACTGCTGAATCCTACACTAAGGCACTGTACGAGCACATCCACTCATGCATGAATCGTGCCATCCCAAATAGAACCAAAATGCTCTCATCCAAAAAAAAGAAGCCAGTCTGGTGGTCCCCTGCCATAAACAAACTTTACAACAAAAGGAAGAAACTTTTGCAGAAAAGTGGAAAATCCCAGGATGCAAAAAACTCCCTTACTAGCCTCAGTAAGAAACTGAGATGCCTCATAAAATCCTCCAAAGCTAGTTATGAAAATAAAATTGCCAAAGATTCCAAAGACAACCACAAAGCATTCTAGAACTGTCAAGAATCTAAATGGCAATGCTCAGATCTGCTCTGAGCTAAAACAGAATGGCAATAAATATACTGATCCAAAGGATATTGCCAATATCCTGGCAGATCGATTCAGTGCCAACTTCACCCCCCTTTCACCCCCTAAATGGCCCATCTCAATACCGGAAGATTGCCAAATTCCAGTAATAATGGCCACACAGGTACAAAACGCACTCTCTAAAGCCAAGAATACAGCATCCATGGGAACAAATGACATCCCGGGCTGTGTACTACATGAACTACAATATGAACTGGCACCTCACCTAAGTGTCATGTTTAATCATAGCCTCACCTCAGGTTTCGTGCCCACTGAGTGGCGCAGAGCTACTGTTATCCCAATCCACAAGGGGGGATCCACCTTGGATCCCGGAAACTGCCATCCTATCAGTCTGACAAGCCTTATCTGCAAGGCCATGGAGCGTATTATCATGGAACTTATAAACAAAGACATTGGCAACCTTCAAACACTGGACCCCACCCAGTTTGGGTTTGTGAAGGGCCGATCTTGTCTCCTGAACCTGATTGACTTCTTTGAATCAGTCTCCAGAGCCATGGACAAGGGTAAGGTGGTCCACACAGACTATCTAGACCTTGTCAAGGCCTTTGACACCATCCCCCACTCTGGAATCATAGATAAGCTTACTAAGTTGGGTATTAATCCCTATGTCTCCCAATGGGTTGCTAAATGGCTTACTGATAGAACCCACACTGTAAAAGTAGCCGACTTCAAATCCAGCTCCAGACAAGTGACAAGTGGAGTACCTCAGGGTTCAGTCCTGGGGCCGCTCTTGTTTGGCATCTACTTCTCTGAAGTACAGGTCAACACTGAGGGACTCTGGCTAACAAAGTTTGCAGATGACTGCAAACTGGGAGCCATTATTGAATCCCCAAATGATGTGGATACTCTACATGTTTAATGTCTAATGTCTAATGTTTTTTCTAACACATTACCCCACCACACACCCACACCACACACAACACACACACACTTACAACTTACCAATACTACTTGTATTATGATATATTTCTCATACATTAATTATGATTAACAAGAATGTAACACACATTTTTTTATTATTATTTATTATTGTTTTTTGTAATCTTATAATTTTGTATATAATTATTTTTTTATATTTTTTTTTTTATGTTTTATTATTTTTTTCTTTTCACTGCTTTCTTTTTCTTTTCAATTTAATTCATGTATGTTATTTTATTAATGGTACAAAATGGTTATGATTTTTATGTTATACCATGTTGTGATTTCAAACATTTTTTTTTTTATGCACACTTGACTGAGTTGTTTATCTATTTGCTCATGATACTTCTAATTGATTTAATGAGACCCAGCCAGCTGCAATCAATCACATGTGACCAAGAAAGACTTATTTAAACAGTAGTCTTGAAAGAAACTGTTTTTTTTTTGACTAAAGCTTGTATTACACCCACGAAAAAGCTTGTCTCTCTACTGCTTGTTTTTTTTTTGTTTACCTTTGATTTTATCATCTAACAGTCGAATATAAAGGAATCCTTTTTATCTAATTTATGTGTTTCATTGACGCGGGTCTGAGTTTCTTCCTACTCTACAAAAGGGCCTTACAGAAACAGATGCTTGGTGCCAGAGCCATGGGCTCAAGCTCAATGCCAAGAAATGTATTGTTATCCCCTTTGGGAAAAAACATGTATCCATGAATTACCATATAGATGGCAGTACACTAAACACAGAAAGTGTGATAAGAGACTTAGGGACACAGGTGGACAGTGGTCTCACCTTCGATAACCACATCGCCACAACAGTCAGGAAATCCTTCTATGTAGCACACCTCATCACGAAGGGCTTTTCATCCAGAAAAAAGGAGGTCATTCTCCCACTGTACTCATCCCTTATTAGACCCATTATAGAATACAACTCCCCATTTGGTATGTACCTCTCAAGACATCTGCAACAACTGGAAAGGCCTCAGAAATACCTCACTAAAAGAATCACAGGCCTAAAGCAGATGCCCTATGCTGACCGCCATAAAAAACTCTAGCTATACTCTGTCGCATATCGTCTACTCAGAGGCGATCTCTGCTTAACATACAAGGCCATGTCAAACTCAGAGCTGTTGGACATGCTACACTTAAAGAAATCCCAATCCCTCAGAGCTACACACTCCAGGGATCTAAACCTTGTCATCACAATAAACAAAACATGCTGGAGGGATAAGTTCCTGACCCAGAGACTCCCCAGACTGTGGAATAGATTGCCCATACATGACAAGCAGAGTGCCTCTTTGGACCTCTTCAAGAGGAACCTTGACATTTGGATGGGAGAAAGGAAATTCACCCCAGGGATCACGTCAGTCGCCCTGCTAGACAGGGGTCCAGGAAAGTAAATAATATGGGAAGAAATAGCCAGGGAATTGTTATGGCTAGGCTTGTATAGGCCCTAGGGCTGATAGCCTAGTACCAACCTATGAACCTATGAACCTATGAACAACCGGTTCTCATAGGTTAATATCTTCTCAATAAGTTCACTGGTGTATAGATCATTTAATTCATTTCTGATGAGTGGGCGAAGTTGCTCACTCTGCTGTTCCGCATTAATTTTGAGTTCCCTCTCGGTCGAAGAAAAAAAGTCTATCAGCCGTCTCATATAAGATCTGCTCATTTCCAAGTTAATATTCTGTCATTTGGCAAGAAGTTGTGGGTATGTCTCCCCGTAGGTCAGCATATTTAATACCCTAAGACCTCTGAGTATCACGTTCATTTGAAGACAAGCTTCAAAATGAAATAGCTGGTACTGCAGCGGTTTGTATTTGAACAGGTTGTTGTCTATTTCCTCTCTTAAGTCTCCGAATATTGACTTCTGCATTGGTATCCATTTGTAAATTGCTCTCAGTAATTGCTGGCAGATCATCAACCAACAAAGGATTATTTTGATCAGACATGATACTCATCATGGTATATTTAGAGAGGTGATCTTGTTCCTTATGCTAACCTGTGGTAGGAGCAGAGTTCATCATAGTGTCTTCCGCCATGCTCACTATCAATATAAAAGCAAAAATAGTCCCAAACCGAAGTGAGCAAAATCCAAAGATATAAATCAGAAAAAATCCCAAAGTAAGGAGGCAGGCACACTATTAAAGATTATACAAGTCTGTTCCTTATTCCAGTTCCACAAAAATGTACTGTGTAAGCGCTTTCGTAAAAAGTTACTTCCTCAGACACATCATAACACTTAATAAAAGACTCAGTTTTTATACCATACCTAATCAATACAAACCAGTTTCCCTCCAAAATATTTAAAGGTACATACATATTTAAAACCATTGTTCATTCATATAATGAATAATTTTAACATAAAATACAAGTTCAATAACATGCTAAAACATATAATTATAAAAAGTTTCATAAAACCTATGCCATAGAAACTCATTTCTTAATATCTTATTTCTTAAGACAGGTAAGAGGAATAGTGTATCATTCAGCCCATAATCTCTATGGGCTCCAAGCCTAAAAATCCATTTCAGTTCTGTTAGTTCTGTGTCATTTACTAAATCACCAAGTTTTTCATTGGCATATTGTACATGAAGTACTTGGAATAAGAATATGTGTTCATTCCCCATAGATATAGTGTGTTTAGCCAGTTATTGCACTTGTATTTTATGTTAAATTGATTCATTATATGAATGAACAATGGTTTTAAATATGTATGTACCTTTAAATATTTTGGAGGGAAACTGGTTTGTGTTGATTAGGTATGGTATAAAAACTGAGTCTTTTATTAAGTGTTATGATGTGTCTGAGGAAGTAATTTTTTTACGAAAGCACTTACACAGTACATTTTTGTGGAATTGGAAAAATAAACAGACTTGTGGAATCTTTAATAGTGTGCCTGCCAACATACCTTGGGATTTTTATATATATATATATATATATATATATATATATATATATATATATATATATATATATATATATATATATATATATATATATATATACACACACACACACACACACACACACACACACACACACACACACACGTTTGTGTATATCACATATATGTGTATATATTTACACACACACACACACACACACACACACACACACACACACACACACACACACACATATGTGTGTATGTGTGTGTGTGTGTGTGTGTGTGTGTGTGTGTGTGTGTGTGTGTGTGTGTGTGTGTGTATGTAATCTCTCTCTCTCTCTCTCTATATATATATATATATATATATATATATATATATATATATATATATATATATATATATATATATATATGTATATACACACACATATATATTCATATACACATATATACATATCATCATCATCATCAACCCTCTTTACCCCATTTTCTACATAGGTGTTTGGCTGCTGTATCAACTGTCACCACCTCTCTCCGTTCAATGCTACTCTACTGCCTTCTTTGACACTCATGCCTGACTGCCACAGGTCTTTTCTCAAACTATCCATCCACCTGTTTGCTGCACACCATCTTTTCCTCTTATCTTCCTCCTGACTTGACCCAAATATTCTTCGCAAGATTGTCTCCTGATTTTCTGCACATGTGCCTGAACCACCATAATTTGTTCTCTTTGACCTTTTCTACAATCGGAGATACTTTGGCTTCTGCTGTTATGTACTTACTTCTTCATCTGTTCCAAATATAGCATCCTACAGGCTCTTCACCTCCATTACCTTTAGCTTCCTCAACTGCTCTGCCTTTATTTCCCAGGTTTCTGTACCTCGCAGTAGTACTGGTCACACCACTTACACCTTACTTTTCAGCATCTTTGGCATTTTCTGTCCTACCCCTGCATTCTGCACCAGTTGGCTGCAGCCCCTCTCATTCTAGCTTTGATCTGCTAATTTAGCCTTTCCTTCTCCTCAACCACCCCTCCCAGATACTTGAAGCTATTAACCTGTTCCACTATTTTCCCTTCTGTTTCAGTTCTCAGCTTCTTCTCATTTCTCTAATTTGCTGCCATTACAACTGACTTGTCTGTACTCAGTTTCATCTCATGTGTCTTCAGTTTCGTATTCCATTCCCCTATCCTTTGTTGATGTTCTTGCTCAGAGTGTGCCTGTAATGCCACATTGTTTGCATACAACAACTTTGTTGACCTGTCCCCTTTGATCTGTTTGCTGCTATTGTCTGTCACCAGTATGAACAGCAATGGGTTCAGCAGCTGGACCCTGAAGCATGCTCACTATCACCGGGAACCTTTCTGTGAGACCAAACCATGTTTGTACTTGAGTCACTGGTGCCTTGTACATAGCTTGCACTAATTCTACCAAAGCTCTAGGACTTCATAAAACCACAGGGCTGCCAACATCAGCTTTCTTGGAACCTTGTCATATGCTTTCTCTAAGTCTAGGAATGTCCAGATGGACTTTTTTCCTCATTTCTAGCTTCTTTTCAAGAATCTGTCTTACTCCAAACATCAGTTCAGTTGTGCATCCTGATCTGAATACAAATTGCTGATTTCTCAGCTTACTTTCTACTACTCTGCGCATAGATTTATCAATCACTCTCTCCAGAACTTTCATGCAGTATGATAGGAATCTGATACCTCTATACTGCCCACAGCTGTGAATGTCCTATTTGTTCTTGTACACTGGCATGACTATGCTTATTTTGCAGTCATCTGGGATACAACTTTTTCCATACTGCTATGAGTACCCTCAGGAGCCATGTCTCCCCATCTCACCCATCAACTTTATCATATTAGCTGCAATGTCATCTGAGCCTGCTGTAACCCTGTTGTAGGGCAGCATTTTCCTTAGTGCTGTTCTTACTTCTTCTATGATTGGCTCCTCCTGTCCTCTCATGATAGGCTGTGTCTGGGGCATACAGATTCTCTGCTCTTTCTTCATTCAGAAACCACTGGAAGTGCACCTTCCGTCTGCCTTTGATGTCCTCTAGACTGGTGAGCAGGTTGTTGCTGGCATCCCTTATAAAGGGTGTCTTAACTATCTTCTTTATCTTTCAGTCTTTGCCTTGCAACCTGATATTGCTTCTTTGGGCCATCTACTTAGCCTTGTTGTTTACTATTGCAACTCATTTCTTATCTTCTTTTTTAGCCAAGTAGTATTCCTTCATAGCTTGGTCCATCTTTTCTATATGACTCTTTGTCCTGCACTCCTTTCTTTTGCTGACTTGCTGGATTCTGCATTCCACCACCAGCTTTCCATTTGTATCTTATTCCCATACCTGACTCAGTCACATATCTGTTCTGCAGTCCTCACATAGGGTGTTTTGAGGCACTGCCATTCTTCCTCAGTTCTACCTATTTCCTCTTCTTCTTCCTGAGATGTTACAGCCGTGGGTAATTCCTTGAACGGTTGTACTTACTCTCCAGTCAACTTCCAGGTCTTTAGCCTGGTTTATTTTCACCTTAGTGCCTTCTATGACCAGTGCTTGCAACTAATTGTAGCAACCAGTGGTTTATGCTGTGGGCTGACTGTTTCACTGGGGATAACTTTGCAATCACTGATTTGAACCCAGTGCCCTTTCCTTGCTAGGAGGAAGTCTACCTGAGTTGTGTTTTGGCCACTCTTGCATGTGATCTTGTTACTGTCTCTCTTTCTGAACCATCTGGTATTGGCTATCATCAAGTCTTTTGCCAGGCAGATGCCTTGAATGGCCTCTCCTTCTTTATTCCTGTTGGTCTACTGAAGTGGACCCAAGCAGACCTTATATCCTGTTCTGTCTGTACCAATATGTGTATTCACGTCATGTATTATGAACAATAAGTCGTGCTGTCCTGCTTTATTTTGTAGGTTCTATAACTGCTGTCTGAATGCACTCTTTTCCTATCGCCACCCTGCCATGGGATATAGGTCTGTTGCTAATTCTGATGACATTCCTCACTGTCTTCTGAAGCCTCTCCCTCACGTCAATTCCCCACACTATTTCTATACTGTCCTCCACCTGAGTAGTAGACTCTAGATCCCAAGCTAAGTTGCTTTCCTGCTCTGCCCTTCTACCTTGTCTCCTGGATACAGAGGATGTGCAGTGTCCTCTTTGCAATCATTCTATCCACTTCCAAGCTCTGTCTGGTCAGTGAATCTACCCTGAGTTTAGCAATTCTTAATTCATATTTGGCAGGTCGATCAGTTTTACATCCAGCTTTTCCTCAACCTATCTCTGGCAACTCAAGTGGGTCAACTGGACATCAGCTGACAGTAGGTTACTGAACCAAGGCTTTATGGCAGGTGCTTACTGATCAATATGGGTGCATACTCCCATCCCACTATTAGCATGGGTACCTGGCATAGGTTGGAATAGGCCAGGTCCTGTACCACCAGCAAATTCCCATGCCTATTATGTGACATAAGTCAACATGACTGAATCACGCAGAGGCATATTTTTACACCCTCAAGTGGCTAACTCTGCCACAGCATGCAGTCTGTGATCCATGTTCTTATATCTTGTGGACACTGTGCAACAGAGTAGATGCCCTTACTGTTTGATCTATACAACCTTCCCCACACACACACACACATACACACATACACACAATAAAACGCATGCCACATACCTAATTTCTGTCCCTGAATTGCCAAACATCCCAATGTCACAAATTATTACAGTTAGTCAATAATGGCAGATATTAGGGTTTGAGACTTCGTTTGGTGCAGAAACTGCAGCATAATGCTGTATCTGTTGTACTATTAGTAAGTGACTTGGAGTCAAATTTCAGTATTCTCCATGCTGTCATGCAGTGTTCCTTCTGACCTTGTCCTCAAGCCCCCCACCACCATCACTGATGCTACTCCACCCCTCTCAACTGTCCGTGATTTTACAGGATGCTCCTGCCTATAGGCTTAACTCTCAACTGCCCAGATTTTTGCCTCATAGTTTTGCTCTGTTACTCGTGAAACGTGTGGTATTCTGACAAACCATTGGACACTGCAGTTTGTATGGAGTTGACCGTCATGTCAGTTTCATACTTCACATCCTTCAGTAAATGAAAGCTAATGCAAAACCTGTTATTTGATAAACTTTCTAACATAAGAGGGATCTGTCCATGATTATGGGTCTTTGTCCCACTGCAATTATTGGCTTTGTTCAGCTTTTCAGAGCTACTAGTTTGGGAGGTATGCTTATAGCACCCTGTCTCTCTCCCTTGTAACTCACAAACTGTTGCAGTACTTGAATACTGCCCAAGATCCTTATGATATTAAAAGAAAACCCTTGCTGCTCTAACTTACCAGTTAGTGTAGTGGATTCATAATCCTGTTTGACGTATCAAGGGTGTAGGGTTCACAGTTTCCTTTTTGCTTTCTTTCTATTTTTTTTTCAAGTTTTATATATTATCGCACATCATTATTCATGGTGTATAGTGGTAAAAAGAGGACTAATATGCTTGGTGGAAGGATCCAGGGTTTGAATCTTTTTAGTGCCTTTAGGGCGCACTATTTGTAGTATCCTGTTCTTTAGTGGCCACTCTGATCCAGTGCCATTAATGTACGATGTTTGCTGTTGTCCCCGATTGCTAGTGTTCCCCATTGTACACATTTTGTTTAAGTGCACTCAAGGCAAGATATATACTGAGCTCTCCCAGTTTCTATTGCCCATGACTCCAATTGTCATTAAGGTAATATATTAAAAAGTTATCCCTGATATACAGTGTTGCCCCAATAGTTATCCCTGGTATCTCGTGTTCCCCTACCAACCCTATTTTGCAGAATATGCTCATTAGTCTAGGTGAGTGTGCAGTTATGGCAGCCCCCTCCCACAAATACACACACACATACACAAACTCACCCCTAACAATGCTTAACTGCTTAACTGCCAGAATTTACATCCACCATGTAGGTGAATAAGAGGTTTTGGCCATGTTCGTTAACACGAGCAGACAGGAGAGGTTGTGTTACTTAACTCTGCTGAATGGAGATGCCCCACCTCAAGTAATTCTGTGGAAGAGCACATGGAAAACTAGCACATGCTTCTCACCTGAAATGTCTTATTAGCATTTAGCACAGCCATAGAGATAGCCCAAATAGTAGGGCTGCCTCTGAAAATGGATGGGTTACCATGAGTTTCACACCTTGTGTATACCTCACAGAAAGTTTTTTGAATTCAGCCCCTCCCTTCTCCCTGAGGGTTATACCTGTCAATCCCAGACAAAATTTGTGGATACCTATCCAGTCATCTGTGTTATGTTTGCAAAGAAACATAGCAAACCATACTGCTTAATATGCTACGGACGTTTATTCAAGAGGTTTGTGCAGCACTGAGTTATAAAATCTGCATCTCCACCATGTTTTATTTATCTGACTCTCCACCATGTTTTATTTTCTGATTATGAAGATTCAGATCCGTGATTCTAGTACTGATGGAACCATTCAGCTTCCAGAGGTAACAGTAGGTCCAAGATAACAGAATTTGTAATGCCATGGTAAACAAGACAGAGATCTCACCTTTAAAGTCTATAATACATTGAATAAAGGTATAAAGCTTCTAGCATTTCTAAATAACTTGTGGACTAATCTGTTTGATTAGAAGACTTTTGGGTCTTGATAACTGTTTGATATGTTTAGTGAGATACTTCAAAATCACCAGAGGGAAGTAACACTGGCAAATTGACCCTGTTTAAGTTGTACCTCAGTTATAATTGTACCCTAAACTGAATTGTAAAGTGCAATATGAGCTATTAGTAGTGAATGCAATATTAGCACAAAGCTAGGATTTGTAGTTAGGGGTATGATCTTTAGAGGTTGCTATGCCATCCTCCCACTACACAAACTACTGACCAGGATAGTGTGTTTAACAGCATGTGTCACAGAGCAGTTAAAAGTAGAGCAATTAAACTTCCCAGATGATATAGCATGCAGTTACCTACAGGTTAGGTAGAATGAATATACAAGACTTTGAAAAAGTTCAGAGCACAATCCAAGTACACAGTGGAAAGGTGAAAGAAAAGGACAAAATGGTATGAACTCAAACACACTGTCTGAAAAGGCATACACATTGTAGGTGTGAGGATAACGTAAGAGGTATTGTGGCATTAGTAGAAGCCTGAAGGTATATAATATAAATTGGCATGTGTTATAAAAATGCTTGTAGGACCTTCAGGACTCACTACATGAAAGAGTAGTGAAGTACTGAGCAGTACAGGTATTTAATATAGAGCAAGCAGTAGAAGAAGTAAAAGAAAATGAAAGAATAATTCTTTGTGGTTTCTGAGCAGTACTAATGCAGATTTGATGCCAATATTTCCCCTGCTGGCATCTTCATATATTTGCTACAAATCATTGACTAATCAATAATCTTCTATAAGTGTAAGTGAGCTGACATTGACAGAAGATACAATGGGTTAGGAAAGCTCCTACCAGCTGCACATAAGTTATCTGCAACATTTGCATGAATTGTACAGGCCACAGCTCTTCCTTTGTTGACATTGTCATGTGTTCATAATACTGAAATATGGTAAATATAAAAAAAAAATCCTCGCTGATCTGCAGGAGCCCAATAAGTATACAATTATGGAAAATTTTACTTCAGTTTCATCAGGAGAGATGGCAGCCTTAACCTTATAAACATGCTAGGATTTTTCCAGAAGCCCTCACGGTAAAGGCCAGGACACCATCTAACTGTAGTACTCTGATACCATAAATATTTCAAGCAAAATGCTATATTGATTTTCAAAGGGTATCCCCAGCTCATCCATCATATTCCACAGGCCTATGAGATAATACCATCTAATCAGAATCAGTAGACCATATGATAGCTTATCTAGACTGATCTTTTTCCACCCCTTACTTGAGGTCAGCAATTCCCAGTTTTATACATGAATACTAAAAACCCCATCTCTAATACTATCTTTTGTCTTCCTTATTCCTTACCACCTTAACCATTATATCAACCTCCAACCCTTCTATTATTATTAGAAACCTCTAGTATTCTGCTAGTACTTTTATCCCTTTCAACACCCCTCTTTAGTTGTTCCATCTCCTACAACTGCCATTCAACATCTTCCTACTCATAAAGCAGTAGACATTGCCTTACAAATTTTGAGTAGGCATGAACATTTATTGACAGCTACAGCCATATATATCTATACACTTCAGTTATTCCTTTAATTTCAACATTCCTTTCCTGAAATACAGCTCACAGCAGGGATAATCTTACTATCCAGGTTCATGACATACACCAGAAATGCTGGGACCGCATCATTATTGTTTCCAGTTAAGCAGGACTATAGTTCTGCATCATGGAAATTCCTACCTCAATGTACCAACGTATAGTTCTACTTGTACAAAGACACAGTCGTAATGTACTAAGCTGACCACCTAATTAATAGACTACACCTTTGGTATTTTTAAAGTAAAATGAATAGGCCTCATTACATAATATTCAAATATCTTTCAAATGTGCATTTTCTCTACTGTTTAGCTTCTTTCATCTTTGGATATGGGTCTCTATATTTCCTTTTGTAGATACCTTTTAATATTATTTGTAGTTGGCCTTTAGTGTAAAGAACTTTTCATTGCAGCATATTCAGGAGCAGTGCAATGCTCCTTAAGAACTGTAATCTTATGTTTGAGCTGTTAAGAAGGCCGCTGGAACTTAGAAGTGGAAAGCACAATAGTAGATATCCATATTTTCAGCTTTAATCACAGCAAAGAAATGTAAACTTATGTTTACCTTCATACTGTGCCAGAACTACCAATGAAACATTAGCATTCTGTAGTTAGTAACTTGTCTCAGTGTATGAAAAAGTCACATGCATCTGAAGACATTGCATAATTGTTAGGAACGGACTAATAAACAGATAAATCTGATTTTTTTTCTTTGCACTCTTCAGATAGCATCCATTGCAAACTGTCCCCATGTGTTACAGCTGCAATAAATTAAGCAGCCAACAACAGAGAAACTGCAGCTATAATAGTTGATCAAACAATTTAAATCAATTAGCTTGTATGACCTGCAAATCAAGAAAAATATATAGATTGTAATTATAAATTTAATTTCTCAAATACTGAAGTAATATAAATTAGTGAAACTTGCACACTGCAATGTCTCTCAGGTTACATTAATGATTTTGTACAGCAAATTAATTTAGATATTAAAAAATTATATTTTCAGCCAACATCTCAGTTACAGAAATTAAATAGCAACCAAAATCTGCCTTCTGTTTAAGTAGAAGCGAGCCTTTGAAGTGTTTTTATTAATCTTCTCTGATGTGTAGGTGCTTGAAATTCTAGGAAAGCGCATGCCACCACTGGTTCTGTGCATCACTTACTTTAATTTATTTTCTGAACATAATTCTATTTATAAATGAAAATCTTATTAAAGGAAGACAAGAAAAATTAGCCTTAGACTTTGCATCGCTAGAGTAGAAGCAAAATGAGTGCCCTAACCTGAAGTGACATTAACAAATTACCTGTTAATTTAAACTGGGTTGAAGGATGACAGAGTTTAGTTAGACTGACAGGAAGTACCAAAGGAATGACAGCTGGGTCTGCAGTGGCCATATAGATCTTACAGTTAGCACATTTATCTGAGTTCCCAACAAATGGATTCATGTGCGGTAAATAATGCACTAATAAAAGTATTTACATTTTTGGCAGCCATGGGAATGAATATACTATGAAGATGTTAAGCATAAGTTAGAAAATGTAATAAATTTAAAGTTGGCCTCTTATTTAGTCATTTGACATAATTGTGGCCCCTAAAGCAAAACCACATCATTTTGTTCTAAAATCAAAGAAAAGGCAGTTTTCAAAAAGTGACAAGACTTCCTTGCTTCACTTTTTGCAAAATATCATTTTCTATATGGAGACTAACTCTTTTGTACATAATACATTCCCTGAAAAGACATAATTACATATCAAGGACTTGTATGGCTAGATAAAATGGTAAGTTCCATAGTTAGAAATAAATATTGAATATGTATGGAGAGGTGGCTACAATAGTAGTAGAAATACAAAATAACATTTGCACTTCATCTGCGTCTTAAAGAAGAAAGGACAACTGTTTTCTTTCAAGGAAACTATATAGTGAACTGATATGATATCAGTTTAAATTTGTGTTAACTATGATAGTTTACCTGAAACTGAAATGCCGTTTATCATAAATAATATTTGAAACATATACTGCATGTTTTCCAACAAGTAACTGCAGTTTAACATATATATCTATATCTATATATATATATATATATATATATATATATATATATATATATATATATATATATATCTGTATATATATATATATATATATATATATATATATATATATATATATATATATATATATCTATATATTTATATATATATATATATATATATAATTATATATATATATATATCTATATATATATATATATATATAAATTATATATATATATATATATATAAATTATACATATATATATATATATATATATATATATATATAAATTATAAATATATATATATATATTATATATATTATATATCTATATTCATATATATATATATATATATATATATATATATTAAATATGGATTTACTTCACTTGTCATAGTGACATAACATTAAATGGCTAAATGTTGAGCCTAAATATCACATTCCATGTCATTAAAACTGAAAAATAATAGCAAACTGTCTTTTTTTGAAGGGGGCAGACAAAATTGTATAAGCCTTTCATACACATTTGTTGCACTACCATTCTAAACATGTCCATTATTCGGTAGAAGGAATATCACTTACAAAACAAACAGTGCACACGACAAGCAGAAAGGATAAAATAATGTCCATGACTGTTTCTGTTACTTTCTACAAAAAAACATGTGAAAATGTAAAGTGTAAAATCAACACAAACGTTTTTTAGCCACTTTAAAATATATGTGCATGGAATGTTTTCTGCAACAAAATTGAATTTAGAAATGTTCTACCTTTCAGGAGAACAATAATATATTGTAACGTCATAGAAGCCATAGGGGGCATCATTTAATGCAGAGAGGGAACTTTGCTTCACCATTTTTTTAAAGGTCTGATGCAGATGTACTGGTTACATAACCATACTATGTGATGGTAAATGGATGCTGTAGCCTGAACACATAACTAAAATACATTGTTGCTGGGTACTTTTTGAAATGTGCTTCCCCTTCATTAAAAAGCAACAGTGAAAACACTTGTTATACGCAAACTTCAGTCAGTAAGAGCAAAGCAATTGTAAGCAGCTACAACTAGTATCTGGCAAAAACTCACTATTTAAAATCTAACATTTAAGCTTTTTTTTCAGAAGTCATGGGGACAGAATCTTAAAAAACATTTCTCATAGTTGTAAGAAGAATCTTCAGCTATATGCGCTATGCAGTGGCTGCCAATGTTTCAAAAAAGCTGTCATTAGTCTCCACACCCAGCCTGTGGTTCAGTCCAGGCTGGTACTTTGTTGCTGCAGACTGATACTGTCCTCCAGTGTGAATTATTGCTGCATGCAAATAGATCTGATTCACAGTGCATGTAAACTAGCTGCATTCAATAGTTAAAACTGCACCTTGCAGCAAGAGCTGCTTACAGCTGTAGAAGCGATTAACACTATTTCTATTTAAATATTTGCCATTTGGCAAGTTGATTACCCCACCCTGTCTTGCTTCCTGATATAATCATGACATCAGTTTATCAGGGGCAGCAGGTATGGAAAGCCACGTTAAGTCACCATGTGTCTTTGCATGCATCATTGAGCTATAAAATTAAATGTTCTCCTTATGAATGACTGCATTTGCTTTAGTGACAAACAGAAGCACAGCATGAACCTTAACCAGCTGCATGCCTTTTTTTTTAATACGGCACAAGATTTATTTGAATATCTTACATTATAAAAGTGAACTGATTTCTTGCATTGCCATTACTACTTCACAATTATTTAGAACTTAAGATACGGAAAACTAAAATATCCAAAATCAAAAGTGAAAATAAGTTAGACAATCATTATTTTGCAACTTTAAATATTTGTCTCCTTCATGATAAATAAATACATAAATACATAAATAAATATATAAATAAATTGGCATTGCATTTAGTGACCTACATAAGTGTAGCATCCTTTCCAGTTTAGAATACTAATGCAACTACCTTCATCTGTTAAAATGTTCTCATTGACAAAACTAGTGGGATTTCTGTTGAGCACTCATTTTAGTAAATCATTATATGCTTTAATATGCAGGCCTGTGCATTTTAAAGTACAGATTTAGCTTGTGTGATTGGTTTGCTCCATAATATCAAATGGCCTTCAACTAATATTAATAGTACTAATACGAAGAAACTATAGAAAAAAATCTTAGAATAATTCTAATCATCATTGTCCAAGCAAATATAATATTCAATACCCTTCAGCATGATTTTTGCTACAGAGCTTTCTTGGTCACCTAACTACGACACTGTGCTGGTGTAATTCCTATTCAAACTTTCAGTTCACTATCATTCTAGTATGTGAAGGTTTAGCTGAAAGTCAGTATAAAGAGGTGAGAAACATTTTTTGAATTCCTTTATGGTTTCCTTCCTTTACTCTATTGAAAAACTCTAATTAGTTACTGGTGCTATCAGTATTTTGATAATTTGCATAAATTTCTATCAAATAACTTGTTTGTATGACTACACAGAATATTTATAATTAATTATCAGACCAAATTCTCTTTCCTTCATCTTAGCAATTTGAAGTTTATGACAGTCTTAACATACAAAGAGGCAAAGGAGAAAATTCAAACAGAGGCCTTGAGAATGTGTCCTGCAGTAGAACTGCACCACATAAACTTAGAAGTTGTATAACACAATAATCCTCTGCAGCTGATAGCAAAGATTTCAAACCATTTCAAGTAAGGTACTGTATTGGATCCCTTTCTTTAAGGCATTGTTATAAACCTGTGGTTAAAAGTAGAAGCTATATTGTGAGAAATATGAGAAAGAGTGTGTGTGTGTGTGTGTGTGTGTGTGTGTGTGTGTGTGTGTGTGTGTGTGTGTGTGTGTGTGTGTGTGTATGTGTGTGTGTGTGTGTGTGTGTGTGTGTGTCTGTATAGTTTCATAGGTTCATAGGTTGATACTAGGCTATCTGCCCTAGGGCATTTACAAGCCTACCCAGAGTGTATTTGGCTTTCACCACCCTTCTTAGATTAGTTGACTGTGCCTCTATATAGTAGGTCACAGAAGATAGCCCATTTAAGGTTAGTTTACCATACCTCTGTCTAGCAGTGACACAGAAGAGATCCCAGGGGTAAATTTACGAACTCCCATCCAAACGTCAAGATTCTTCTTGAAGAGGGTCATTGAGGGGCTCTGTCTGACATGGATTGGAATTTTGTTCCAGAGTGAGGGGAGCCTCTGGGATATGAATCTGTCCCTCCAGCATGTTCTATTTATTCTGTGCGAGGTTTAAGTCACTGGAGTGTGTAGTTCTGATGGATTTGGATTTCTTGAGGTGGAGCATGTCCATTAATTCTGGGTTGGACATGGCTTTATACGTCAGGCACAGATCGCCTCTGAGTAGGCGGTAAGCAACTGAGTAGAGCTGGAGTTTCTTTAGCCTAACTATGTAGGGCATCTGTTTGAGTACCTTGATCCTCTTGGTGAGGTACTTTTGGGGTCTTTCTAGTTGTAGCAGGTGTCAGGTAAGGTACATCCGAAATGGGGCATTGTATTCAATTATGGGCCTGATGTGTGATGAGTAGAGGGGCACAATGACCTCTCTTGATCTAGATGTGAACCCCTTCATGATAAGGTGGGCTATATAGAATGTCTTTCTAACCACTTTGGCAATGTGATTGTCAAAGGAGAGATTGCAATCTACTTGGGTCCCCAAATCCCTAATTACTTCTTCCGTACTTAATGGATTACCACCTATGTGATAATTTGTGGGCACTTTGTTTTTCCCAAAGGGGATGACTATGCACATTTTGGCATTTAGCTTTAGGCCATGGCTCTGGTACCAGTTATCCGTCTCTGTGAGACCTTTTTGGAGGATGCTTGTGTCAGCCGGCGATTCAATTATGGACCCAAATGCTAAATTTTATTGTATCTGACATATAATTCTCCCTCACAAACAGAATGTACAACAGATACATACTGAGCTTTATTCAGAGTCACACAATTTATGATGTCAGGTTATCGTAAGGTAAATTGAATAAACAATGCTTGTCTGACAAATTGTTCTATACCTGTAGTTACCAATAATATAAAGTAGTTGCTATATATTTTTATAAAGTATTGGTGCTAATCCTTGCTGTCTGCTAATTCTTTGTGGAAATTTGTATCATGACAGTGAAATCACATTTTAAACAGTAATTGCACAGTGAGATGTCATATTTCATTTGATCATGTTCTAATATACACAGTCTGGAAATTTTAGACAGAAATTATGCTTGATTGACAGAGTTGTCAGCTAGTAGTTTCTTTGCAGATTTCTTGCTTGCACCTTCACCTGATGTCAACATTTTAGGTGTGAATGTTCAATGTGCTAATTTTCAGCCTCATCTCATAAACTGCTGCATTTTCTTTGGACAGTTAGGTACCTAAAATTAATTTTGCAATCATTCATTAATGACTAAAATGTTACAATTTTAAATGCATAACACACTTTAGTTTGTGAGGGAGAATTATATGTCAGATACAATAAAATTTAGCAATTGGGTAAATTTGCCTTTGGGGGATTGTAATAAACTGAGTAAAGTGGATGCATTTCTCAGATTTAAGAAAAAATCATTTTTACATCCAAAGAGAAAATGTCATTCTTGTTTTGTAAAATTACCTTATGCTACAGATGTGAACAAACAGCTGCTGTCATCATTGCACGGCATTAGAAGAAAGTAGGTGCTATAGTACTGTTAAATGTACTAGTACAAAGTCAAGTGATTTCTAGTTGTGTAATATGTCCTATATTCAGTAAGACCTCGTCAAGAGGAAATGTTTCAGTTTTTCTAGGCTATGCTTAGCCTGCTATTTATTAATTACTGTTTGGTGCACAAGTAGCTCAGTCCTCTTCTGCGGGGATTGCAGGGGACTATATTGTTGCAAAGTATTTTTCCCTCACACAAGCAGCTGTGTAGGGTTTTGCCATCAGTGCAGTTAACTGTGATGTACCACAAAACATTAGGTGGATAGCTGAAAGGTAAAATTGTTGCAGATATGAAAAATTCTCACTCAGTATTTAAGAAATGCATCCTCATAATCGTGCTTTCTTATAATAGTCATTCAAATGTGCAATACTTAATTTCTTCAGTGTGCATAATGAATAACACACACACATATATATATATATATATATATATATATATATATATATATATATATATTTTTTTTAAATTTTATTTTACATTTGTTAACCGGGATAGTCCAACTGGATACATATCCATTTTCAGCGGAGGCCTGGGGAGAAAAGCTCCAAAGGTAGTTACAAAAGAGCAAACAACATAGTACAAATTAAGCACAGTTTACAGACTCTGTTGAGACATATAAGATATACAATCTCACAAACTTATGATGTCGTTTAATAAATTACAATAGACATAAATTACAGGAGAAATAATATTGGTACACAAGTATTGTTAAAGATTTAGTCAGGCTTGGAGCAAGAACATAACCAGTGAGAATTGAAATACTATATCTTTCTCCAAATTCAATATCAAATACATTTTTCAAAAGAAGCCTTCATATCGCTAGCTATATGCATTAAAAAATCATTTACGGTGCTGGACTGTTGCTTTTATGTGTTTGGAAAATCAGGGGTTAATACCAGATAACTTCTCCTGCACAGGCTTATAATTGTCGTTTATCTCGTACCTTGTGGAAACCCATGTTATGGGTAAAAATGGTTGCCAGAAAGTTTTTGCCTATATATAAAGCTCCACCCCCACAGGCAAGTATGTTGAAATAATATTCACTCATTCTTGCCATGTTAAAATTATACTTGCAACTTTTTTACCAGTTTTTAGTCAATGAACGGGGTACTCAAAGAAAACTCCTTAGGAAACATACTATATTGACTCCAATTTAACACTGCCCAAACATTCTTACTCTTCATCTTCTAAAAGGGGTAGTCATTTTATTTTTGTTTTTTTTGGGGGGGGGGTCCCCTCTGATCTCATTTGAAATCTCTCTGACGTGAGAGCATACATTTTCAATACACTCTCAACTTCTTACAGAAATTGCTGGATACAGGTTGTGGATCAAGGTCCTAGATACTTGTCAAATATTGCTCTCAGTAAACTTAGGAGAAGATAATTTTCCTTCATTATACTGAATTTCTAAGGGTATAAAATTATTAAACATCAAATGCTGGTCGAATTTGTGTCTTTAGTAGAAATTGTCCTCTTTCCAAAAAGCATTGATGAAAGTTGGGACAAAATTGATGATAAATGACACACAATCAGTCACAAAGAAATCACTTTTAAAATTAGTACTTTGCTACACTTGACGCACTCTGTCAGTTTACGAAAGCCAAGTAATCATAACTGGAGTTAACAAGTCAATGATTTTATTGAATCCTTCCTTTATCCCCAAAGCTATTTAGGCTATTAGGTCAATATTTTGAGGCAAAACACAGTTTCAGAGGTTGGCTATTTTAAATATCTTATTAAAGCACTTTATTTGCATGTCCTTGTTTATCAAAACATTACTTAAAAGGCAAAATATGGCAGTTATAAGTACAAATCATGTATAAATTATGATTGAAACGCTTTCTTTAAATCATTAAGGAAGTGTAAAGTCTACACTTATTATTTGGTGATTCTAATCAAGGTAGAAAACTAAAATTATTGGACAACCAAAAATATGCAAAAATTTCACAATTTGAAAATCGGACTGGGAGGTATATTTGTTAAGTTCTTCAAACAAAAAATGTGAATAACCATTTCAAATAACACTACTTAAGGTATTTCCTTAAAATTTAAAATAGAAAAAATTGTCTTTTATTCTGAATGGACAATAATTGAAACCAAATGTTTATTTTACTTATTCTTTATGCATGCATTACAATTTAAAATCATATTTTATTGAAGTACCAAATTGATGAAACATATTGACCCCACCAAAAACATTTTCCCATGTCAAAAATGGGCTGTTCATGGGCCGCATCAAAATAAACATCTATGCATTAAAGTACACTCTACTACATTGTTAAAGTATATTCCCTTTGTTAAGACATTGTTAGCACAATGTATTTAGGATTTGTTATTGGAAAGCCTTTCCATAGCAATGAGGACAGTTAAGTGCTAATGCACTCCTATAATGGCAATTTTTTAACTCCAAAACATTTATCAGTAAATGCTATCAGGCTCACAACTTATATGTGGAATATAACAATCTAAAAGCTTATGTGATCAATTGAGCTACATTCAAGGTCTTACTTACTGCATTTTAGAATGACATTGCTATTAGACTCCAACACATTTAGAATCATAAATATGACAATTCTAACAGCATCTCATATATAATAAGAAGCAAATTCTACAAGTCCACTTCATAATTACATGTTCTATGCCATAGCTGATCAACTTTGCTGCTTACAAAACCTGAGCAATAATGGGGAATGAGTCAACAATGCAAATTTAAATTACTGCTATAACTTATTTACCTGAAACATAAGTTGTGCATACTCTTTACTTCAAGAATGAATTTATTAAATCTCATTTACAGGAAGACAAAAATTTTCAGCACATGATCTAACTCAGTAATCTTGTAAAATCAGAATGAGTCTCAAATGAAGAAGGTTAAAATGACTCAATCAGAGTTACAACTCAGTAATTTAAGCATTGAAACTATAGTTTGCAAGAACAATCTTTATGCATGGCAATAATTATGCAATAATTAACATTAATGAACCATAAGTTTAAACCTTCAAAGACCTTAAATTATATTCCTTGGTACAGATACAAAACTAATTGTTCAAGGATTATAATTTAGTTTTGAACATTATTTCCTAAGCAAATCCACAAAATCATATGGACGGATATGGCAACTGACCAAGACAGTTGAAACAATGTAATCATAGAAGAACTTAGCATGACTTCAAGTCTGCAATAAATTGACAAGGAATAAGCACATTCAAGCAACCTATGAAATTCAAATTCGTTACATTTTAGGCAGAACATGCAAATATTATACAGCCTAATTATGTTCAGGATAATATGCAGATTTACAAGACTTTTGCATAAACATGGCACAGATTCTAAAGTCTGAAAATTCAGTGGAGATGTCAGTTTTGATAGCCACTCGCCAACCAAGAATAATGAGGAATAGCCATAGTGACTAATTAACCAATACTTATCATTGCACACAATTTCTAGAAAAAAGGTTGTGCTACTATGTATTCTGAAGAACATGAAGTTTGAAATTCAAATGCCGGTCAATTCTACTCATGGACAGAACAAAAACAATTTTCAGCAGAGACGCAGGGATTAATACTGCAGACAAGTCTTTGTAAAATGGCAGGGCATCAGAGCAAATCCACACAAACACAGGCAGGAGATGCAGACTCAAACAGAAGCCACCCCAACCAAGAATCAAACCAGAAAACCTATAGCTGTGAGGCAACAATACTACCACCGCACCATCAATTATGCAAGGAATTAAACATTCAGAAACCTGAAGTCTGAAATTCAAATGCCTGTCAATTTTACTGCGGACAGAACAAAACCAATTTTCAGCAGGGATTAAAACTGCAGACACGTCTTTGTAAAATGGCAGGGCACCAGAGCAAATCCACACAAACACATGGAGGAGATGCAGACTCACACAGAAGCCACCCCAACCAAGAATCAAACCAGAAAACCTATAGCTGTGAGGTAACAATACTACCACTGCACCATCAAATCTGCAAGGAATTAAACATTCAGAAACCTGAAGTCCGAAATTCAAATGCCTGTCAATTTTACTGCGGACAGAACAAAAACAATTTTCAGCAGAGATGCAGGGATTAATACTGCAGACACGTCTTTGCAAAATGGCAGGGCACCAGAGCAAATCCACACAAATACAGCGAGGAGATGCAGACAGAAGCCACCCCAACCAAGAATCAAACCAGAAAACCTATAGTTGTGAAGTAACAATACTATCACTGCACCATCAATTATACAAGGAATTAAACATTCAGAAACCTGAAGTCTGAAATTCAAATGCCTGTCAATTTTACTGCGGACAGAACAAAAACAATTTTCAGCAGAGACGAGGGATTAAAACTGCAGACACATCTTTGTAAAATGGCAGGGCACCAGAGCAAATCCACACAAACACAGGCAGGAGATGCAGACTCCAAACCGGCCACCCCAACCAAGAATCAAACCAGAAAACCTATAGCTGTGAGGCAACAATACTACCACCGCACCATCAATTATGCAAGGAATTAAACATTCAGAAACCTGAAGTCTGAAATTCAAATGCCTGTCAATTTTACTGCGGACAGAACAAAACCAATTTTCAGCAGGGATTAAAACTGCAGACACGTCTTTGTAAAATGGCAGGGCACCAGAGCAAATCCACACAAACACATGGAGGAGATGCAGACTCCACACAGAAGCCACCCCAACCAAGAATCAAACCAGAAAGCCTATAGCTGTGAGGCAACAATACTACCACTGCACCATCAAATCTGCAAGGAATTAAACATTCAGAAACCTGAAGTCTGAAATTCAAATGCCTGTCAATTTTACTGCGGACAGAACAAAAACAATTTTCAGCAGAGATGCAGGGATTAATACTGCAGACACGTCTTTGCAAAATGGCAGGGCACCAGAGCAAATCCACACAAATACAGGGAGGAGATGCAGATAGAAGCCACCCCAACCAAGCATCAAACCAGAAAACCTATAGTTGTGAGGTAACAATACTATCACTGCACCATCAATTATACAAGGAATTAAACATTCAGAAACCTGAAGTCTGAAATTCAAATGCCTGTCAATTTTACTGGACAGAACAAAACAATTTTCAGCAGAGACGCAGGGATTAAAACTGCAGACACATCTTTGTAAAATGGCAGGGCACCAGAGCAAATCCACACAAACACAGGCAGGAGATGCAGACTCCAAACAGAAGCCACCCCAACCAAGAATCAAACCAGAAAACCTATAGCTGTGAGGCAACAATACTACCACCGCACCATCAATTATGCAAGGAATTAAACATTCAGAAACCTGAAGTCTGAAATTCAAATGCCTGTCAATTTTACTGCGGACAGAACAAAACCAATTTTCAGCAGGGATTAAAACTGCAGACACGTCTTTGTAAAATGGCAGGGCACCAGAGCAAATCCACACAAACACATGGAGGAGATGCAGACTCCACACAGAAGCCACCCCAACCAAGAATCAAACCAGAAAACCTATAGCTGTGAGGCAACAATACTACCACTGCACCATCAAATCTGCTAGGAATTAAACATTCAGAAACCTGAAGTCTGAAATTCAAATGCCTGTCAATTTTATCATGGACAGAACAAAAACAATTTTCAGCAGAGATGCAGGGATTAATACTGCAGCCACGTCTTTGTAAAATGGCAGGGCACCAGAGCAAATCCACACAAATACAGGGAGGAGATGCAGACAGAAGCCACCCCAACCAAGAATCAAACCAGAAAACCTATAGTTGTGAGGTAACAATACTATCACTGCACCATCAATTTTACAAGGAGTTAAACATTCAGAAACCTGAAGTCTGAAATTCAAATGCCTGTCAATTTTACTGCGGACAGAACAAAAACAATTTTCAGCAGAGACGCAGGGATTAAAACTGCAGACACATCTTTGTAAAATGGCAGGGCACCAGAGCAAATCCACACAAACACAGGCAGGAGATGCAGACTCCAAACAGAAGCCACCCCAACCAAGAATCAAACCAGAAAACCTATAGCTGTGAGGCAACAATACTACCACCGCACCATCAATTATACAAGGAATTAAACATTCAGAAACCTGAAGTCTGAAATTCAAATGCCTGTCAATTTTACTGCGGACAGAACAAAACCAATTTTCAGCAGGGATTAAAACTGCAGACACGTCTTTGTAAAATGGCAGGGCACCAGAGCAAATCCACACAAACACATGGAGGAGATGCAGACTCCACACAGAAGCCACCCCAACCAAGAATCAAACCAGAAAACCTATAGCTGTGAGGCAACAATACTACCACTGCACCATCAAATACGCAAGGAATTAAACATTCAGAAACCCTTAAGTCTGAAATTCAAATGCCTATCAATTTTATTTAACATTTTTAATCAGGACAGTCTGACTTGGAACAAATAAACAAATTTTCAGCAGAGGCCCAGGAAGAAATAATGCAGACATGTCTTTGTAACATGGGAGGCACAAAAGCAAACCCACACAAACACAGGGAGAAGATACAGACCCCACAAAGAAGGAACCCCAGCCAAGAATCAAACCCAAGAACCTGCAGCTGTGAGGCAACAATGCTACTACTACACCATCAAATATCAAGCATTGCAACATTTACAAACCACAGATATTATGAGGAACAGATCAGATCGAATATGAGGTAAAAATCTGAAATTTTATTACAAATGGTGGTGGGTAGGGAACTCAAGTCTTTAACACCTGCATACAGGGTACAGGGTTCAAGCCTGAGGCATTCCCTACCACACCACCATAAGCACCTGGGGCATTTACACACACACACACACACACACACACACACACTCCAATAAAGCACAAGCACCATACACAAACTCCAATAAAGCACAAGCACCATACACAAAGAAAAAGCACAAACTCAATAAAAATAAACATTGTAAATTAAAAGGCACCTTACCTGAATGAATACATCCAGAGTTAACGTCCATACATACATCCTTCCCGTGCAATACTGAAGACCCGCGAGATCCCAATGCTCCTTCCTGATGCCGACGAGATCCCTAAGGCTCTGTCCTGAGTCCCTGCTGCTCCTCTTGCAGTCCGGACGCGTCCCATAATCCTGGCGGGTCTGTGCACAGACGCTCCTTGTGTCCCCCTATGGGGACGGCAGCGGGCTGCCTTGAGCATGCGCATAGACCGATAAGCCGGGACTCAGTCCATGCGCGGTTTAAAAAAATATTTTTTTTTCTTTTTTTATTTTTGAGGGGGCTGCAGTCCGGCAGCCCTATGCCACTTTTTTTTTTTTTTTTATTTTATTTTACATTTGTTAACCGGGATAGTCCAACTGGATACATATCCATTTTCAGCGGAGGCCCGGGGAGAAAAGCTCCAAAGGTAGTTACAAAAGAGCAAACAACATAGTACAAATTAAGCACAGTTTACAGACTCTGTTGAGACATATAAGATATACAATCTCACAAACTTATGATGTTGTTTAATAAATTACAATAGACATAAATTACAGGAGAAATAATATTGGTACACAAGTATTGTTAAAGATTTAGTCAGGCTTGGAGCAAGAACATAACCAGTGAGAATTGAAATACTATATCTTTCTCCAAATTCAATATCAAATACATTTTTCAAAAGAAGCCTTCATATCGCTAGCTATATGCATTAAAAATCATTTACGGTGCTGGACTGTTGCTTTTATGTGTTTGGAAAATCAGGGGTTAATACCAGATAACTTCTCCTGCACAGGCTTATAATTGTCGTTTATCTCGTACCTTGTGGAAACCCATGTTATGGGTAAAAATGGTTGCCAGAAAGTTTTTGCCTGTATATAAAGCTCCACCCCCACAGGCAAGTATGTTGAAATAATATTCACTCATTCTTGCCATGTTAAAATTATACTTGCAACTTTTTTACCAGTTTTTAGTCAATGAACGGGGTACTCAAAGAAAACTCCTTAGGAAACATACTATATTGACTCCAATTTAACACTGCCCAAACATTCTTACTCTTCATCTTCTAAAAGGGGTAGTCATTTTATTTTTGTTTTTTTGGGGGGGGGGGTCCCCTCTGATCTCATTCTACCAGCCTCTCCTCTACCAGCCATTTTCCTACCCCTCAGACTACTGCAGTGTTGCTGGCATCAGTTGTGATCCTAAGGGTGTCCTGGGGGCTTGGCTATATGTGCTTCAGTTGGGGGGGGGATTTTTTTTTATATGCTCTAACTACTACCTTTCCCCACACCCAATGCTGGTCAACTGTGTCCTAGGGCAACTCCCCTCTTTGGACCACACCTCCACTTAGAAAGCATCATTGATGAGTCTGTCCCACTCAGGACAAGAAATCCAGTCCCTCCATGCCACTCTCTCAGTTACCCAAGCCGATAATCAAACGTGGGTTGCCTGGGCTGAAGTCAAGATTTTATCCCTCTATGCTCCCAGAGAGGCCAAGAGGTACAATATTTTGAGTCAAAACACAATCTTCAAGAGGTGGCAAAATAACTGAATAAAAGTACTTTTCATTCTTGTTTATCAAACATTACTTTAAGTGATATATGGAGTTATTAAGTAGCATCATGAAAATTATATGTTGAAGTTTTTAGGTAGAAGTCATTAAGAAGTGCTAAAGTTACAATATTGCATTTAATAAGGTAAAAAAAAATATTACAACTGGAAATTGCATAACGTTTTCCCAAGAAAGTACAATGCAGTAATTTTTTTAGAGTTCTTCAAGGATGTAATAACGCATTTTTCAAACTAAAACTAAAGTGTTTTCCTTAAAATTCTAAAAGAAAAAAATTGTCTTTCAGTTCTGTCGGACAATAGTTAAACATATGTTTTTACTTATTCTTATGCAGCATTACCAAATGCATATTATTCTGAAGTTCATCTTCATCATCATCATTATCACCAACCACCCTTTTCCCATTGTTTCTACACGGGGTTAGGGTCCGGCATCACCTGTCAACACCTCTATTGATTAGTGCCACTCTCCTACCTTCTCTGACAGTCAGGCTTCACTGTTGAAGACATGGTTAGCACAATGGATAAGGGTTTCTGAAACCTTCCCAACTACAAGAGACAGAGTTTAATACACTCCTCTGGCCAATGACCACCTCCAAAAACATGCTAGATGCTTC
This sequence comes from Protopterus annectens, assembly GCF_019279795.1. Classification (NCBI taxonomy): domain Eukaryota; kingdom Metazoa; phylum Chordata; order Ceratodontiformes; family Protopteridae; genus Protopterus; species Protopterus annectens. The sequence continues at coordinate 812,070,006 of NC_056744.1, forward strand.
CACTTCAAACTTAAGAGATATATCAACAAAAAACTGAATGGAGTCCTTGGCAGCAACCTACACTCAAGGGGTGCCTTCCAATAGAAGACTTGCATAGACCAACTATTTTAAGAATAAATTGAGGTTCACAGGCTCCTCTAGATATAAGATCACAGAGAACATACTGTTAGGGCAAGCCACTCAATAATACTGATTATTAAATAGTGATAATTATGCAAAAATTATAGAATGAATTGGATGAAGTATCTGCAGAATGGCTTTACTGTATAATTATTTACTGTAAGGAAGTGTTTATTTTTTATTTTATTTATTTATTAACATTCATTTATCAGGATTGTCCACATGGACACCAGGTGTCCTTTTTCAGTGGAGTCCTGAGGAGAAAAGCTTCACAGGTTACATAGTAATTTGATGAAATGTGTTAACAAAGTGTAACAATGTTTATCAATAATTAAAAAAAATAAACAAAGTTTAACAAGTTAATTTAGAAGAAAACTGGTTACAAGATATATAGGTGAGCCTAAGTACAATATATATATATACAATCAACTACATAGAAGAAAAAGTATGATAGATGATTACATTGAGTTCAATCTGCATAGGGTAGAGTATAAGACCATGGAAACATGTTTAATAGGGGCTGACTATGGATAATAGCGTAGTAGAGGTGGGTTCAGGGAGGTTCATTGCAGTTACAAAGTTGGTTTTCATAACGTTGTGATTTAAGGAGTTTTTGAATGTGGTAGAGTGGTTTTGTAGCCTGAGATGTGGAGGAAGTGTGTTCCATATTTTTGCAACTTCATAAAGGAATAGAGATTCCCCTGAACTATTTTCACATGGAATGACTTCTACTAGGGCTTTGTTACTGGATCGAAGTTCCCTATTGGTACTATGGAAGTTTAGTAGGCTTGCTAGGGCAGGGGATTTGTCAGGATGGTACAGTATTTGATGGGCTAAATTGAGTTGGTGGTAGTGAATAGGTTAGGGAATTCTAATCAGTGTAATTTATGCAGGGATTGGCAGTGGTGAGAACATGATTTAGCACTGGTTAAAAACCTAGCTATTTTGTTTATTATAATAAAATATCTCGTACATAATATGGCATATGAATTAGATGAAGCTAGAATTGTTGTATGTGATATATCTAAAGCATTTGATAATATTGTGTACTTTCAGATACTGAAAATATTAGAGGAATGTGGAAAAATAATGACTTTCTTAAAGTCTGTATGCAATATGAATTATGTGAAAATTCTGACAAAAGTTGTACAGGGGTACTGAATTTGAGAAAATAGTATGGGGGGTGCCCCATTAGTGGCATTTTGCTCTCATAGATAAGTAATGCAATGGCAGGTATATTAAGGATTAATGGATGTGGAGAGTACTTCAAATTCAAGGTAAGTATACCTTTGGCTATATTGTATCCAGACAGTATAGTATTAAAGCAAGAAACAGAATGTGTATAATAAAGTTAGTACAAGAGACAGAAATCCATTTGAATAATGTAGGCTTGATGCTTAAGAAAATAACATTTAAAGGTATCTGGTGGGTAATACAATCATCAGGTGTTTATTTTACAATGACAGAAGTAACAGTTATAGGAATAAATTTGTTAAAACAAGAAACACTGTTAAAATATGAATATTTGTTAGCAGAAACACAAAGAATCAGTGTGCTTTGTAAGATTTTTAAGTTAAGACTCTTCTTTGAGCAGAGAATGTATAACATTAAAAAAGAATGACTATAGTTCAGAAATTCAGTGTTGATGCATTCATTTTGGATTCTGAATTCATGAAGTATGAGGAACAAAAAATGTGAACCAGTTGTTATTATATAATTACAGTGTGATATGGTAAAAAATTTCAGAAGTTTAAGAGAATATGTGAACAAGGAATGCCACCATCCAAAGACCTCTAGCTGAAGAACAAACCGATCCACAAAACAACCAGGCAGAGACAACCACAATGGAATAAATAATAAAACTTATTTTATTACAAATATAACAAGCGCTTTCACGTGTATCCAACACGCTTCCTCAGGTTTTTACTTCAATGCTCAGCAAACAACTTATATATACATCTGATTCATCTACTAATTAATGAAATTAACAGACAAATCAAATGAACTGTTGAAACAATTAAAACAGCATGGGAAGATGTATTAACCCATTCTAAACTGGAGACAATACATATAAAATGCATATAACATTACTAGCTTCCACAAAAAAACGCTCTCTTCAGAAGATCAGGTAACAAAAATGAAATAATAATATTAATAACAATAATAATAACATATATATATATATATATATATATATATATATATATATATATATATATATATATATATGTTATTTAAAATCAGGTATTTCTGAAATCAGGTATATCAAGAAGGAAAATAAATGAAAGTTTAATAGAATAAAAACAAAAATAACTGCATAAAATATGTATGTATAAAATAACATTGTTTCATGCTTTCATTTATAAGACTGTGCATCTTATAAATGAAGGCAAAAGCAAAAAATTGAAGACAAAAACCCAAATAGGCATATTTGTATATAGACTACTAGATAAAATACAATAACATCGTAGCAGCTTCATAATAATCAATCGCGTGCTGTTAGGGCAGGCTTTATACTAACATACTGATTCAAGCCTGGCTCAACATGGGCTCTCAATCTTAAAATCCACCTTAACTCGACAGTCTCCAGGTAATTCATCTTATCACCCCCTCTTTTGTTTATGCCTACAATCTGCAGGACTCTAAACTTGAAACCATGGTTAGAGTGTATGGCAACATGTTTAGCTAGGGCATTACTCAAATTTATTTTCTTAATGTCATATATGTGATTATACATTCGATCTCTCAATCTCCTAGAGGTCATGCCTACATAGAAGGCTGTACATTCTGTGCAAATAACTAGATATATCAAGTTAGTGCTCTCACAAGTAGCATAAAAACTCGATGTATATGTATAATTAAGATGAGGATGAACAAACCGACTATCACTAACTATATGTTTACACATATTACATCTATTACATGGAAAGGTACCACGTCTTAAAACTTGTCTATCTACACTACTAGTTAACAAATTAGTTTTATCAATACACAGTAGTCTTTTTAAGTTTTTGCTGTTTCTGTATCTAAAACTAGGTGTTGCCCCTATTAATTTGGAGCACTGATTATCTATGAGTAATATATTCCAGTTTTTTCTGATAATACTAGTGATATATTTAATATCACTAGTATACCTAGTGGTAAAAAATACCCTATTCCACTCATAATGGGCCCTGTAATTGTATCTGGTCTTAGGATGTCTTGAGACAGTAGAACCTTCCATATCTTTAGCCATTGAATCCAAGACAGGGTGTTTCAAACTACATACCAAGGATGCAGTGTAGCCTCTCTCTTGAAATAACTCTTCCATATGATCTATTTGTAGATTCCTATCAGTAACATCCCTACATAGGCTGGAGATTCTCTTAAATTGACTCTCGATAACATTTGGAAACACAAAACGAGAGTGCATACTATTACAATGTAATAATGCATTTCTCCAGCACTGCTTCCTATACAAAGTAGTTGAAATCAAACCTTCTGGACTTCTAGAAATTGTAATATCAAGAAAGGATAATTTATAGGGGGATGCTTCCATCGTAAATCTTAAAAAATCGGTAGTAGACTCTAAATAAATAACCAGGTGCTGCAACAAGTCCAGGCTTCTATTCCAAACGATTAATATATCATCCACAAAGCATCTATAAAGCAAAATATGCTGAAAAAAGACGCTGCTAAACAAATGAGCACATTCCCAGTGATACATAACTAAATTTGCGTACGAATTTGCACATGGGGTGCCCATAGCCACACCCCATGTCTGTGCATATAGTACATCACGATACATAAAAACATTGTTATTCAATACTATGTCCAGAAGTGTACTAATAACTAACTGTGTATTGTTATCAAATCCACCTAAATTAAGTAAGATCTCCCTAATAGCCTCTGTTCCATAGTCATTTGGAATTACTGTGAATAAGCTCTTAACATATAGAGAGACCAGAATGACAGAAGGGGAAAGCATATTACCTTTCATTAAATTATCTAAATCATCCAGTAACTTCCCTACATAGGCTGGAGATTCTCTTAAATTGACTCTTGATAACATTTGGAAACACAAAACGAGAGTGCATACTATTATAATGTAATAATGCATTTCTCCAGCACTGCTTCATATACAAAGTAGTTGAAATCAAACCTTCTGGACTTCTAGAAATTGTAATATCAATTAGGTATCCTTCAAAATAGATGGAAAACTCCTTGCTAAGGGTCCTAGAATTGATTCCAAAAAATGTGAAATATGTTCAGTGACCCAGCCAGCCCCTGACACTATAGGTCGTAAAGGTGGAGGAATAATATCTTTATGTATTTTAGGAAGACCTTTGATTAGTGGTATCATTGGAAACTCAATCAAAAGATAGTCATAAAACTCCCTAGTGATCTGTCTACACATCAAAAGATCATATAGTGTGTCATGAACATTCCTTATAATACCAGTAACAACATCCCGTACTATCAATCTGTAGGTATTGTTGTCACTTAGCATATCCAACATCATCTCATTATACATGGAAGCATCTAATACCACTATGCCTTCCCCTTGTCAGCTGGCTGTATAATCAAATCAACATTATTAGACAGATCATCGAGAGAACGCCATTCATTAGCATCCAAATTATGGTATAAATTTCTAGGAACAACATCTGAAAAATATTTGTAAAAATCTTGTTCACATACTGAAACAAAGTTAATATTGGAAGGAAGAGCTGGTATAAAGGTACTTTTACATTTGAATCGGCTTCCTACATCAGTCTCACTTGCTTTATCAAACAGTAGTTTCAAAGACAAGTTTCTAGCAAAAAAGGCGTAGATCAGTCAAGATCTCAATGAGGTTACTACTTTGCGAGGGAATAAAGGAGAGACCTCTGTTCAATAAGGTCACCTCACTAGAACTGAGCATGTAGCTCGAAAGATTAAATATGAGTGTACTCAGTTTCTGTTCTTTCTCCTTACCTCCATGGTTTTGCCTGAAAACTTCCTTTTCCGTCTTCCCCGACTGTTGGATCTCGTTTGTTGTCTGATGCAATATTGCATTGGGAGCGGTAAAAAACATTATCAGCTTTCCCTAATTTTTTTTAGGTTTAGCGCCAAATTTATTAAAAGAAATATGTTCTTCCAGAGCTTGTTGATTAGGTGGAGGAGTATCTAGTATTGACACAGCTTCAATCGTCATATTTTTACCTGCTGACGTAACATCCACTTCGATCCTATCTTCCATCGCTGTCCTCATGGAATTTAAAGGGACAGCAGCTACAGGAGTTGATAATTCAACTTCAGTGTCTTGGCTACAGTTTGGTACATATGTGTGGTCATTGCGTTGAAGACTAGTTTTCGGCCATACAAAGACCTGACCAGATAGAAAATCTTGATAGTCCCTTTGTAATTTTTTATATTTCAGCTGTTGTAGCTTGTCACTATAAGCTATTATTTGCATATACATAGAATCAATTTTTTTCTCATAGACTTCACCCTTGTAACGATCACATAGATCTCTATGCAGAGTCTCTACTTTAATGGTGAGGTCATTCTCAATGGGTGTAAAATAGTTGATGAGAAGTCTCATGTATTGATTACTTAAATTGAGATTCAGTTGTTGCCATTGTTTTAGCAACTCCTGGTGACTATCACCATATGTGGGCATGCACAGCACTCGCAAACCCCTAGGTATTATCTGAAAATGGAGACTCGCCTCCATATGTCTCCTTTGCCAGATCAATCTATGTAATTTATATAGGTTATTCTCAAGTTCTCTTAAACAATTCTAGAATTCACTAAGGTTCTCCACAGTACCTGTAGTAGTAGATATATTGGGTTGATACAAGTTCATGCTTAGTAGCGGGTTAGTATCCTGTTGTAGAATGTTGCTCCACTTGTCTTTGGGATTCCTTGTCTCAGGATTGTAATCAAGTTCCACCGCTGGAGCATCCATCGTGTGTAGGTAGCAAAAACCAAAAAGTAGAAATATAGCAAATAATATGTGAACAAGGAATGCCACCATCCAAAGGTCTCTAGCTGAAGAACAAACCGATCCACAAAACAACCAGGCAGAGACCACCACGAAGGAATAAATAATAAAACTTATTTTATTACAAATATAACAAGCACTTTCACGTGTATCCAACATGCTTTCTCAGGTTTTTACTTCAATGCTCAGCAAACAACTTATATATACACCTAATTCATCTACTAATTAATGTTTAAGAGAATAAAAAAGCAAGTAATAATGTAGTTAATGCCAACAACAGCTGTCAGAATGCAAAGTAGATATTGAAACTAAAATAAAAACAGTCACTGCGAGAATTAAGCTGTCTCAATGCCATGTATGCTGTCTCTTAACGGTTCTTGATTATTCTACAGAATAGAAAACAATGTCATGAAGAAGTCAAGAGAAAAGTTTCACTATGCAATACCTCAGAAGAATTTGCAAGCAGAAAAAATATTTTAAAGGAGAAAAAATGATTTATTGGTAGC